>NW_014570019.1:47149-63213 GCF_001313835.1 Polistes canadensis
TTTAACAACTGCAATCCAAAAAAAGGAAAAAAATCATATTATTACAACAATTTTTGGTTACTTTACGTTATGATCTCAATTCTTTATCAACGAAACTCCATTGTAGTAAACCTGACATGCATTCTGTCTTGTTTCTAATAGCACATTTTTTTCTTCTCAAAAAAGTTTTATTATATTTAAAAAGAAATTTTTGCTACTTTATGAATTAAACCGTTGTACGAAACTAGCAGATACATAAAGAAATGCTATATAAAAAAAGCTGTAATACGTTTTTTTCAAGTTTTAAAGCATATACTAACAAATAAAAAGTTTTACGTTTAATAATAACCAGCAAATAACATTTATATTTCAAAAACTGCAGTCCAAAAAAAGGAAAAAAATTATTTTATTACAATATTTTTTTGTTACTTTACGTGAAGAACTCATTTCTTTTTCCACGATAATCGATTGTAATAAACCTGACATTCATTCTGTCTTGTTTCTAATAGCACATATTTACCTTTACAAAAATGATTTAATATATTTAAAAATAAATTTTTGCTACTTTCTGAACTAAACCATAGTTTAAAACTAGCAGATACATAAAAAAATGCTATATAAAATAAGCTGTAAAACGTTTCCTTTGAAGTTTTAAAGCGTATACTTACAAATAAAAAGTGTTATGTCCAATAAAATCTAGCAAATATCATTCATATTTTAACAAATGCAGTCTAAGAAAAGAGAAAAAATCATTTTATTAGAACTTTTAGGGGTAAATTTACGTGTAGAATTTAATTCTTTTTCGACTAAATTCGATTGTAGTAAACCTAAAATCTATTCTTTTTAGTTTCATAAAGCACATTTTTATCGTCTCTAAGAAATTTTTAATATATGTGGAAAGGGAAAGGGGAAAAAAGGGCTACGAAATATAATACGATATAGTTGGTATGTAGCGACGTGCAGCGGTACGTTGCGATGCGAGAAATAGGGATAAAAAACAAAGATCTAAGACTAGTCATCGTTTAGCCTTTAAGCAGCGAACATCTATTACTGTAATAAGTTGTACCAAATTAAATTGTATTTCCATGGAAACAGTCTATTCATCTTAAAGAACCATTTATTAGTATTAACACCAGTATTCCGGATCTTCAATACTCAGATATTCGTAGAAAGACTGATAAGAAGAGAAAGGAATCCTACATATATATATAAAGACATTTTCGCTACTTTCTGGATAACATCGTTGTTAAAAACTATAAAATTTCTAAAAAAGTGCTATATAACAAAAGCTATAAATCGTTTTGTGTCAACTTTTAAAGCGTATACTAACAAATAAAAAGTGTTATGTCCAATAAAATCTATCAAATATCATTTACATTACAACAACTGCAGTCTAAAAAAAAGAGAAAAAATCATTAAATTCCTTTTTTTTTTGTTTACTTTACGTTTAGAAAAAAATTCTTTTACGACGAATTTCGATTGTAGTCAACCTATCATCCATTCTGTTTAGTTTCTAAGTGCATATTTTAACTTTGCAAAAAAGTTTTTATATATTTAAAAAAGAATATTTCTACTTTCTAGAATAAATTGTATTTAAAAACTATTGAAAATCTAAAAAAGTGCTATTCACTAGAAGCTATGAAACGTTTTCTTTCAAGCTTTAAAGAGTATACTTACAAATTATAACTGATAAGTCCGAAAAATTAGGCAAAGATAATTTATATTTACACTACTGCATTCAAAAAAAAAGAAAAATTAATTTTTTTTGACTTTTTTTAGGTAATTACGTTAAGAATTCAATTTTTTTTCGACGAAACTCGATTGTTTTCAACCTCACTTTCATTCTGTTTTGTATCTATTAGCACATTTTTACCGTCGCTAAAAATTTTTCAATGTATTTAAGAAAAATTTTTGCTGCTTTTTAGATTAAATAATAGTTGAAAACTATCAGATATCTAAAGAAATGCTATATAACAAAAGCTATAAATCGTTTTTTTTTTATTCTTGGTGTATACTAACAAATAAAAAGTGTTTATTCTAATAAAATCTAGCAAACATCATTTATATTTCTACAACTGCAATCCAAAAAAAGAGAAAAAATCATTTTATTACAACTTCTTTTGGTTACTTTACGTGTTGAATTCAATTCTTTTTTGACAAAAATCTATTGCAGTCGACTTATAATCTATTCTGTTTTGATTCTAATAGAACATTTTTATTGTCGATAGAATTTACATAATATGTTTGAAGGAAACTCTCGCTACTTTGTAGACTAAATCGAAGTTAATTACTATAAAAATTCTAAAAAAGTGCTATTTAACAGAACCTATAAAACGTTTCCTTTAAAGCTTCAAACCGTATACTTACAAATAAAAAGTTTCTTGTCTAATAAAATCTACCAAACATCATTTATATTTCTAAAACTGCAATCCAAAAAAAAAAAAAAAATCATTTCCTTTCAACTTTTTTTGGTTACTTTACGTGTTGAATTCAATTCTTTGTCGACAAAAATCTATTGTAGTCAATCTAACATCTATTCTGTGTAGTTTTAAATAACACATAATTACCTAAGCTAGAAATTTTAATAGATCTAAAAGAAATTTTCGCTACTTTGTTGAATAAATATTAGTTTAAAACAAAATTTTTTAAAAATGGCTATTTACCAAAAGCTATGAAACGTTTGTTTTGAAGCTTTAAATCGTATACTTACAAATAAAATGTGTTAAGTCTACAAAAATTAGGAAAACATCATTTATATTTGGACTAGTGCTGTCAAAAAAAAAGGAAAAAATTATTTGTTACGACATTTTTTGATTACCTTACGTGTAAAATTCAATTCTCTTTCAACGAAACTCGATTGTAGTCAACATGGCATACATTTTGTCTTGTTTCTAATAACACATTTTACCGTCGCTAAAAATTTTTCAATATTTTTAAAAAAAATTTTAGCTACTTTCTAGATTATATAATAGTTAAAAACTATCAGATATCTAATAAAAAGCTATAAAAAAAAATCTATAAAACGTTTTTTTTTAAGTTTTAAAGCGTATAATTGCAAATAAAAAGTGTTTAGTCCGATAAAATCGCGCAAACATAATTTAAATTTTAATAAATAAAGTCCAAAAAAAAAATACATATTATTTCAACATTATTTAGTTTCTTTACGTGTACAATTCAATTTTTTTTTCGACGAAATTCGATTTTAGTCAACTCAATATCTATTCTGTTTAGTTTCTAATAGCACATTATACTCGTCGCTACAAATTTTTTAAATATTTAAATAGAAATTTTTGCTACTGTCTAGATTTTAAAATTGTTAAAGACTTTCAGATATCTCGAAAAATGCTTTATACTAAATGCTATAAAACGTTTTCTGTCAAATTTTAAAGCGTATACTTACAAATAAAATGTATCTTTTCCCATAAAATCCAGCAAATATCATTTCTATTTTAGCTACTGCAGTCTAAAAAAAGAGAAAAAATCATTTTCTTACAAAATTATTTAGCTACTTAACGTGTAAAATTCAACTATTTTCGACGAAATTCGATTGTTAAAAACTCAACAGCCATTCGGTTTAGTCTCTAATAGCAAATTTCAACCGTCGCTAAAATGTATAAATATATATGTAAAAAAATTTTTGCTACCTTCTGAATTAAACCGTTGTTCAAAACTATCAGGTATCTAAAAAATTCTATATAACAAAAGCTATAAAAATAATTTTTTTCAAGTTTTAAAGCGTATACTAACAAATAAGAAGTTTTACGTACAATAAAATCCAGCAAATAACATTTATATTTCAACAACTGCTGTCCAAAAAAAGGAAACAAATCACTTTATTAAAACATTTTTTGGTTACTTAACGTGAAGGATTCAATTCCTTTCAACGATACTCGATTGTAGTAAACCTGACATCCATTCTGTTTAGTTTTCAACAGCATATTTTTACCGTCGCTAAAAATTTTTTAATATATATTGACACGTCCTAGTGACGACTCTGTATGGCAAGGCGTATTATCCAATGTAAATCATTTTATAAATAATATACAATAATTGCGAATTATCTTTCCGTCATACTGTACAAGAAAAATAATTTAAATCTTTGTTACTTACATTATAAGACTTCTTATGGACGACAATCGATGGTGAATATTTTGTCAACATGTGATATTAAAATAAACATGTGTCAATTGACGTTCATAGGGTAACCTGCCTTACCTACATTACCGACTTGTGTTAGTTTACATTTGGTTAATGTAACAATTACTATTTCTTTCTCACGAATGGGTGATGGTCGGTAGTATAGGGGGCATTTGGACGCGAGTAGGGGTACCTCCCCCTCAGCCGTGCTTGGCTCGTGAGTGACGGGACTCCTCGTTTACGATCTACCGACAACAACAAAACGACTCATTAGCGAATATTTACTTAGTTAATTACTTCTGTTCTAATAATAGGTATTCACGCGTTTTTAGTACAAGAAAATTTTTCTTCCTAAACGGCCGAAGACTTCTTTTCTAGATTATTATTCATTAAACGTTAGAAACGAAAATAGTGTTTTTGAAGTTACTCTTTTTGTTTTATTGGCTTTGAAGACGGCCCTTTACATTATTTTCGTTAATTTATTCTCGTGTAATTATTTGAGAAACTTAGAAGAATATACTCTTGTTTTACCTGTGAATTTAGTAACTTATCTTAACGGCAATAAACCTGTATTGCAGCGAAAACCTGCGACCGTTTAATCGACACAATTTGTTCTAGAAGACTTGTTACTAATTCTTTAAAGGTAAGTATACCTCATAATTTTTTTAACCTGGCAGGTGCTGGCTCTTCTAGCTCAGATCCCTGGTAGAGTACCGGCTTTTCGGACTGACCGAAAATAGGGCAAATATTTGTGGGGTCACTCGTCTTTTACTCGTTTAACTGCCGGGCGTCACATAATAAAAATACTAGTAGCAGTAGTGGGATTACCAAACGGAAGAGTTACTATGTTAAGTTTAATTTTCAACTCCTTTTCAATTCTTTTCTTCTTTGCGTTTTGGGAACCTTTTTACTTTTGTTCTGTAACTTTAATTTGCAAAATTTAAAATTTSGCAAGAGCAAAGGAGAATTAGACCAGATACTCCAATCAATGATGGAACTATAGTGGAAAAGACATCTAGGCTTAGCGACATAGATTCAGTAATGCGTAGGAGAATGGAAGAAATTATGAATATACATGATATACTTAGTAAAACGCAGGAAGAAACGCTTAAAAACAAGAGGATCTTAGCAAACGGGAACTCGAGCTAGAATATAAGGAATGGAGACTCGCGTTAAAGGTGGTGGAAATAAGAAAATCCTTAGGATACGATATGTCCGGTTTTCGGGGTTTTGAACGGTCTGATCCTCCGGTGGACTCCTCTGATCCGTTACCTCTTACCCCTAGTTCTTCGCGTCCCATTTCTCTAACGACAGCTCCCAGACGGACAATTATAACACCCCTTTCCGAAGGTGAGTGCGAACTAAAAAGGGAAATCGAGGATTTAAAGCAAGAGATTAAAGAAATGAAAAGAATAGCTCCATTTGCTCCTCTTCCCGGTTTTTCACCGTCTTCGTCAAAGTAACAGGAACTTATAGAACATGTCATAAAATCTGATGGACAAAATATTTCTGTTACACAGTTTATTAGGGCATGTCGACGCGCACTTGAATCTTTGCCGGCGGGTTTTTCAACCGAGACGGAAACATCTCTCGCAAGGCTTCTTCTTTCTAAACTTAGTGGTCACACGTATCTAGTAATCGAGGGTCTTAAAATTAGTAGAGTAGAACACTTTATAGAAAGACTAAAAGACGCGTTTCTGCCTTCTCGCGGATCAAACTACTATAGGGGACAGCCTGCTACRGAGTTTATAAGACCGAGCGAACATATGTTTGATTATTTTGGTCGAGTAAAAGAACTCACCCCATCGGTTCTAGACGAAACGACAAAAAACTCGGTGCGTGTTGAACACAGGGTTGAGTTGGCAATCAAAAAAGAGAAATTAGATGCGCTCATTAGAGGCCTGCCTCGGAATTATAAGACGACATTGAAATTTTAGTATTATAGCAATTTCGACGAGATTATAATTTGCCTCCTTAAAATAGACAAGCAAATCATGGAGAAGGATATTAAAATTGGTGTCTCAAAGGTTGAAGATTGCGTCGCAAATGTTATACCAATTAACAAATCTATAAACTGTGGTTATTGTAAAAAAGACGGGCATTCAGGGGACAACTGTTGGCAGAAGAAGGGTTACCCTTTCTCTTCTTAACCTAAGCCATAACCTCCAAGCCAACCTGAATCTCCTACTAAGCCTAAGTCTCCTCCTAAGAAAAAGTTTCCAATAAAGAGATGCCAGTATTGCAAGAATTTTGGACACCTGATTCTCGAATGTAAAAACCTAAAATATAAAATCGAAAATCTGAGATCAGGAAACTCTAGAGGGGATGCGGCGAAAGACGCCAGTCGCTCGCCGCCTCCCAGGGAGCGTTTAAACAGTCCAGTTCAGAGACCAAAGTAGTCAGGATTAAACAAGTAAAATATAATCCAAGGTGGGAGTCTCCTTGTGTCACAGGATTCTTGCCTTGACTGACTGGACATGTGACACTTTTGACTAAAACTAGCGCCGAGGTTAATTTGCTAAAAAAGAATTGTATTAAACCTCCAACAAAAATTGACAAGACGGACTTACTACAGTTGACAGGAATCACTCTTGAAAAACAGAACACACTGGGTACTTTATTTATTCGCATAWTCGGGAAAGATGTTTTATTTCATTTAGTCGACGAGAACTTCTCCATTCATTTCGACGGTATCTTGGGGATGGATGTCTTAGGATTCAGATCCGCTATTATTTATAATACTCTCGACTGTTTGAATTTTAAGAATATGTCTGTACCCTTTTCAAGAAGCGAAAATATTTGCGTTCAGTCACGTTCGTCTAAAATTTCTTACTGCTACATTAAAAACATGGAAATTTYAGAAGGTTACATGCCCCTCTTACAGCTTCCAGCTTGTATTTATGCTGGCGAAGCTTTAATTAATAATAGTAACATTAATGAATTTTTCAAGATTTCAAACACTACATCAAAGCAATATATGCTTAAAATCCCGCGTTTAGAACTTTYGAAATTTTATGGAGGATACCATTCTAAATTCAGGATCTAATACTAGTAATAAAACTAATGCTCTTGACTCGTCTGAGATCCTATCCTTTATCCATACAATTTTHACCGAAAAGAATGGAGAAGAGTGTTCTAAGTGAAATACTCTTGAGGCCAAACCTTCCGTTAAATCTTCTTGAGCTGAATCTGTCAGAGCACTTCTCTGCCTCGATCACCTAAATTTAGAAGAGGAACGGTCTGTTTCCAAGGTAATAGAAGACAACGCAGACATTTTCCATTTACCGGGCGAACCCCTTGGATGTACGGACATACTGAGGMACAAAATTTTTACGACCGATAACGTTCCTGTGCATAAAAAACAGTACCGATTTCCACCTGTACACAAAGAGGAAATCTCACGTCAAGAATCCTAGTTATTAGAAAATGGTTTAATAAAACCATTTATTTCACCCTATAACTCACCATTATTGATAGTTCCAAAAAAAGCGGATTCTGGAGGAAGCCTTAAGTGAAGAATAATAATAGACTACCGTAATGTAAATGAAAAGACAGTAGGTGATTCCTACTCCATTCCTAATATAACGGAAGTACTTGATCAGTTAGGGGCAGCAAAATATTTCTCCATCTTTGATTTAAAATCGGGTTTTCACCAAATAAAAATGCATCCCAAAGATCAAGTAAAGACAGCATTTTCAACAACATATGGCAATTACGAATTTACCAGAATGCCATTTGGTCTTAAAAACGCGCCTGCAACATTTCAAAGATTGATGGATTACGTTTTAACCTGGTTGAAGGCGAGGAAGTGTTCGTGTATTTAGATGACGTAGTCCTATACTCTAGATCGCTAAACGAACATGAGTCTAAATTGGGAAAGCTCGCGCAAAGGCTACGTAGGGCTAATCAAAGGTTACAGCCCGATAAGTGTGAATTTCTAAGGTGGGAGGTAGTTTATTTGAGCCATATAATAAGTGGAAATAGGGTAAAGCCAGATCCAAAGAAAGTGGTGGCAGGAAAGGAATTTCCTCGACCAAGAAACATTAAATTAATAAGAGAGTTCTTTGGTCTCGCTGGCAATTACAGGAGATTCATACCTGCCTTTTCTAAGTTGTCAAAGCCACTTTCTGACTTGTTGAAAAAGAACGTTGCTATCGTTTGGGGACATACTCAGGAAAATAGTTTTTGTATATTTGTTTGACATACTTTAAAAAAAACCAATTTTGGCCTTTTTAAATTTTGAATTACCTTTCAATGTTACAACCGATTCTTTCGGATATGCGATCGGTGCAGTCATAAGCCAGGGTCCAATCGGCAAAGATTTACCCATTTCATACTGCTCTCGAACATTAAACAAAGAAGAGATTAATTACTTTACCATAAAGTGGGAACTGCTAGCAATTGTTTACGCATTAAACTATTTCCGACCTTATTTGTATGGTAGCGAAATTACATTAGTTACCGACTATCGACCTCTAGTATGGCTAAAATCGGTGAAGGACCCACTTTACGACTCGTAAAGTGGAGTCTTAAATTAGCAGATTACAATTACAAGATTGTCTATCGACCTAGTTCTTCAAATGTAAATGCGGACGCTTTATCGAGTTTATTTCGTTATGTATCTGATAGTTCTGAACTACGGTTTAATTCAGAAAGTAGCAAAAGTTCCTTTCTTAATACATTTAAACATTTTTAGCAACGGTTAAAATGTGCTACTAGAAACAATTCAGAATTGATGTCAGGTTTATTACAATCGATTTTCGTTAAAAAAGAATTGAGTTCTTCATGTAAAGTAACCAAAAATTGTTGTAATAAAATGAGTTTTTCCCTTTTTTTGAACTGCAGTTGTTAAAATATAAATGTTTTTGCTAGATTTTATTAGACCAAACACTTTTTATTTGTAAGTATACGTTTTAAAGCTTGAAAGAAAACGTTTCATAGCGTCTGTTAAATAGAACTTTTTTAAATTGTATTGATTTTATAACTACGATTTAATCCTGAAAGTAGCGGAAATTTCTTCTTAATTATAATAATACATTTTTATCAACGGTAAAAATGAACTACTAGAAACTAAACAGAATAGATATTTGGTTGACTACAATCAAATTTCTTCAAAATATAATTAAATTCTACACGTTAAGAAACCAAAAAAAGTTGTAAAAAAATGATTTTTTTCTGTTTTCCTCGACTGCAGTTGTTGTAAAATAAATTTTATATGCTAGATTTTGTTGGACCGAAGACTTTTCAATTGTTAGTATACGCTTCAAAACTTAATAGAAAATTTTTTATAGCTTTTGTTATATAGTTCTTTTTTAGAAATTTTATAGTTTTAACAACAGTTTTATTCCACAAAGTAGCAAAAATTTCTTATTAAATATACTAGAACATTTTTAGCGACGATATAATGTGCTATTAGAAACAAGACAGAATGGATGTCAGGTTGACCACATTCGAGTTTCGACGAAAGAGAATTGAATTCTAAACGTGAAGTAACCAAATAATGTCGTAATAAAATGATTTTTTTTGTTTTTTTTGACTGCAGTAGTCCAAATATAAATGATGATTGCATAATTCTTTTATACCTAAAACTTATTATTTGTAAGTATACGCTTTAATGCCTGATAGAAAACGTTTCATAGCGTCTGTAAAAAATCGCACTTTTTWAAATTGTATTTATTTTATAACTACGATTTAAACCAGAAAGAAGCAGAAATTTTTTTTTAAATATAATCATACATTTTTAGCAACTGTAAAAATGGACTACTAGCAACTAAATAGAATAGATTTTTGGTTGACTACAATCGAATGTCTTCCAAATATAATTGAATTCTACACGTGATGCAACTTAAAAAAGTTGTAAAATAATGATTTTTTTATGTTTTTCTCGATTGCACTTGGTGTAAAATAAATGATATATGCTAGATTTTATTAGCAATAACACTTTTTATTTGTAAGTATACGCTTTAAAACTTGAAAGAAAAACGTTTTATAGCTTTTGTTATATAGCTCTTTTTTAGAAATGTTATAGTTTTTACTACGGTTTTAATCCAGGAAGTAGCAAAAATTTCTTTCTAGATGTATTAAAACATTTTTAGCTACAGTAAAAATGTGCTACTACAAACAAAACAGAATCGACGTCAAGTTAACTACAATCGAGTTTTGTTAAAAAAGAATTGAATTCTTCACGTAAAGTAACAAAAAAAAGTCGTAATAAAATAATTTTTTCTCTTTTTTGGACTGCAGTTGTTAAAATATAAATGTTATTTGCTAGATTTTATTGGACTTAACACTTTTCATTTGTTAGTATACGTCTTAAAACTTTAAAGAAAATGTTTTATAGCTTTTGTTCTATAGCATTTCTTTAGATATCTGATTGTTTTTCTAATATATAATCTAAAAAGAAGCGAAAATTTTTCTTAAATATATTGAAAAGTTTTTAGCGACTGTACAATGTGCTATTAGAAACAAGACAGAATGGATGTCAGGTTGACTATAATCGAGTTTCGACGAAAAAGAATTAAATCCTATACGTAATGTAACCAAAAAATGTCGTAATAAAATGATTTTTTTTTTTTAACTGCGGTAGACAAAATATAAATAGTGTTTGCATAATTGTCTTGTACTTATCAGTCTTTATTTGTAAGTATACGCTTTAATGCTTTAAAAAAAAACGTTTCATAGCGTCTTTAAAATAGAACTTTTATAGATTGTTTTTGATTTTTAACTACGCTTTAATTCAGAAAGTAGCGAAAATTTCTCGGTAAATAGGTTTAAAATTTTTTAGCGAAGGTAAAAATGTGCTTTTAGAAACTATACAGAAAAGATGTTTGGTTTACTACAATCGAATTTTGTTGAAATATAATTGAATGCTACACGAAAAGTAACCCAAAAAAGTTGTAATAAAATGATTTTTTTCTGATTTCTTCGACTGCAGTTGTTGTAAAATAAATGATATATGATAGATTTAATTAGACTAAACACTTTTTATTTGTTAGTATACGCTTTAAAAATTGATAGAAAATTTTTTACAGCTTTTGTTATATAGCTCTTTTTTAGAAATTTTATAGTTTTTAACTCCCATTTAATCCAGTAGTTAGCGAATTTTTCTATTTATTTATAATAATACATTTTTAGCAACGGTAAAAATAAACTACTAGCAACTAAAAAGAATGGACGTCAGGTTTACTACAATCGAGTTTTGTTGAAAAAGAATTTGATTCTTCACATAAAGTAAAAAAAAAGTAGTAATAAAATGATTTTTCTCTTTTTTGGACTGCAGTTGTTGTAAAATAAATGATATATGCTAGATTGTATTAGCAATAACACTTTTTATTTGGAAGTATACGCTTTGAAACTTGAAAGAAAAACGTTTTATAGCTTTTGTTATATAGCTCTTTGTCAGAAATGTTATAGTTTTTAACTACGGTTTTAATCCAGAAAGTAGCAAAAATTTCTTCTTAAATATATTAAAACATTTTTAGCTACAGTAAAAATGTACTACTACAAACAAAACAGAATCAACGTCAGGTTTACTACAATCGAGTTTTGGTGAAAAAGAATTCAATTCTCCACGTAAAGTAACAAAAAAAAGTTGTAATAAAATGATTTTTTTTTTTTTTGGACTACAGTTGTTGAAATAGAAATGTTATTAGCTAGATTTTATTGGACTTAACACGTTTCATTTGTTAGTATACGCTTTAAAACTTGAAAGAAAATGTTTTATAGCTTTTGTTCTACAGCATTTCTTTAGATATCTAATAGTTTTTACTAATAATTAATCTAGAAAGCAGCAATAGTTTTTCTTAAATATATTGAAAAGTTTTTAGCGACGGTACAATGTGCTATTAGAAACATGACAGAATGGATGTCAGGTTTACTAGAATCGAGTTTCGACGAAAAAGAATTGAATTATACACGTAATGTAAAAAAAAAATGGCGTAATAAAATTATTTTTCCTTTTTTCTTGACTGCATTAGTCCAAATATAAATGATGTTTGCATATTTCTTTCGGACTCAACAATTTTTAATTGGTAGTATACAATGTAAAGCTTCAGAGAAAACGTTTCATAGCGTCTGTTAAATAGCACTTTTTTAGATTGTTATTATTTTATAACTACGATTTAATCCAAAAAGTAGCGGAAATTTCTTTTTAAATATAATAATACATTTTTAGCAAATGTAAAAATAAACTCCTAGAATTTAAACAGAATGGACGTAAGGTTTACTACAATCGAGTTTCGTTGAAAAAGTATTAAATTCTTCACGTAAAGTAACAAAAAAAAGTTGTACTAAAATGATTTTTGTTCTTTGTTTGGACTGCAGTTGTTAAAATGTAAATGTTATTTACTGGATTTTATTGGACCAAACACTTTTCATTTGTTAGTATACGCTTTAAAACTTGAAAGAAACGTTTCATAGCGTCTGTTAAATAGCACTTTCATTGATTGTTTTTAATATTTAACTACGCTTTAATCCAGAAAGTAGCGAAAATTTCTTTTTAAATATAATAACACATATTTAGCAACGGAAAAAATAAACTACAAGAAACTAAACAGAATAAATATTGGGTTGACTACAATCGAATTTCTTTAAAATATAATTTTATTCTGCACATTAAGCAACCAAAAAAAGTTGTAAAAAAATGATTTTTTTCTGTTTTCCTCGACTGAAATTGTTGTAAAATAAATTTTATATGCTGGATTTTATTGGACCAAATACTTTTCCATTGTTAGTATACGCTTTAAAACCTAATAGATAATTATTTATAGCTTTTGTTATATAGCTCTTTTTTAGAAAATTTATAGTTTTTAACTACGGTTTGAATCCAAAAAGTAGCAAAAATTTCTTTTTAAGTATAATAAAAAATTTTTAGCAACGGTAAAAATGTGCTACTACAAACAAAACAGAATGGACGTCAGGTTTACTACAATCGAGTTTTGCTGGATAAGAATTAAATTCTTCACGTAAAGTATGAAAAAAAATTTGTATTAAAATGATTATTTCTCTTTTTTTGGACTGCGGTTGTTGATATATAAATGTTATTTGCTCGATTTTATTGGACTAAACACGTTTCATTTTTTAGTTTACGCTTTAAAACTTGAAAGAAACGTTTCATAGCGTCTGTTAAATAGCACTTTTTTAGATTGTTTTTAATATTTAAATACGCTTTATTCCAAAAAGTGGCTTAAATTTCTTTTTAAGTCTTTAAAAAATTTTTTAGCGAAGGTTAAAATGTGCTTTTAGAAACTATACAGAAAATATGTTTGGTTTACAACAGTCTAATTTTGTTGAAATATAATTGAATGCTACAAAAAATGTAACCAAAAAAAGTGGTAAAGAAAAGATTTTTTTCTGATTTCCTCGACTGCAGTTGTTGTAAAATAAATGATATATGCTAGATTTTATTGGGCCGAACAGTTTTCATTTGTTAGTATACGGTTTAAAAGTTGATAAAAATTTTTTAAAGCTTTTGTGATATAGCTCTTCTTCAAAAATTTTATAGTTTTTAACATCGATTTAATCCAAAAAGTAGCGAAAAATTCTTTTTAAATATAATAATATATTTTTAGCAACGGTAAAAATGAACTATTAGAAACTAAACAGAATGGACAATTTGATGTCTACTACAATCGAGTTTTGTTGTAATGAATTATATTCTTCACGTAAAGAAACAAAAAAAAGTTGTACTAAAATGATTTTTGTTCTTTTTTTGGACTGCAGTTGTTAAAGTATAAATGTTACATTAAAATATAATTGTTAATTGAATGCTACACGAAAAGTAACCAAAAAAAGGTTTATTTAATGTACAAATAGGTTTCCACTGTCTTTTATTAAAAATTAGGTATTTATTCTAGAAGAATGGCAATTTTAAGGTWATTTAAACTACTGGTTATCACTTGCAATGACTTTCTCTCATCTCTCAGGCAACATTCGGATCCCACGTCGGAAGAACTCKTTGTCTTTTGCGGCTATTTACGAATCAAGCCAATTTTTGGGATCTTGATATGATTTGAACCGCTGTTCCGACAGAGCTTGTACCATGTACCGAAATAGGTGATAATCGGACGGGGCGATGTCTGGTGTATACGGCGGGTGGAGAAACACTTCCCTATCAAGTGCTTTCAAATACTTTTTCACGGGTGCCGCTACATGTGGACGAGCATTGTCATGCAGGAGATTAATTTTTTCGTGTCTATAAAAGTATTGAGGGCGTTTTTCTTTCAGAGCTCAGCTCAATCTTATTAATTGTGTTCGATAGAGGGCTCCGGTGATTGTTTCGCTCGGATTAAGCAACTGATAGTACACTACACCCAGCTGATCCCACAAAATTCACAGCATGAGTTTTTTCCGTRAATATTCGGTTTTGCTGTTGATATTGACGCATAGCATGGTAATCCCCATGATTTTCTTCTTTTTGGATTATCATAATGTACCCATTTCTCGTCACTAGTAATGATACGATATAAAAAACCCCTTTTTTGATGTCTAGCAAGCAGTATTTCACTTAAGCATACTTGGCGTTCAATATCTCTCGGCTTTAATTCGTACGGAACCCAATTTCCTTGTTTATTATACATTTCTAATGATTTTAAACAATGTAAGACTGCTTGCTGAGTGACTACTTATGTTATAGCAAGTTCTTCTTGTGTTTATGATGAATCATCCACCAATATTTCCTCTAATTCTGCATCCTAGTAAATTTTTGGCCTTTTACTGCGATCTTTGTCTTCTACGTCGAAATCACCGTTTTTAAAATTTTGAAACCACTCACGATACGTTCTCTTACACAAAACAGTCTCACTATATGCTTCTACGAGCAATCGATGCTACTCAGCAGCAGATCTCTTCATATTAAAGAAGTAAACATAATATTTCCCGCTAATGACGCTTATCTGACTTAAATTTGGACATTTTCAACTAGAAAAAATTATATTTAACCAATAAGTAATCAATAATATTAATAAGTTATGTAGTTCTTAAACGTCCAAACTAATTACTAAGCAGGATATCATCTGCGAAAATTAACGGAAACTCCGGGCCGCGCTATCTACATTAAAAAGGCGGAAACTTATTTGTACATCTAATAATAAAATAATTTTTTTCTGTTTTCTTTGACTGCAGTTGTTGTAAAATAAATAATATATGCTAGATTTTATTAGCAATAAAACTTTTTATTTGTTAGTATACGCTTTAAAATTTGAAAGAAAACGTTTTATAGCTTTTGTTATATAGTTTCTTTTTAAAAATTTTTTAGTTCTTAACTACAGTTTTAATCCAGAAAGTAGCAAAAATTTTTTCTTAAACATACTAAAACATTTTTAGCAACGGTACAAATGTGCTAGTTGAAACCAAACAGATAGGACGTCAGGTTTACCACAATCGAGTTTCGTTGAAAAAGAATTGAATTTCTCACGTTAAGTACCTTAAAAGCTTGAAATAGAATGATTTGTTTCTGATTCTTTCGACTAAAGTTGTTGTAAAATAAATAATACATGCTAGATTTTATTGGCATGAACACTTTTCATTTGTTAGTATACGCTTTAAAACTTGAAAGAAAACGTTTTGAAGCTTTTGCTATAAAAGTCTTTTTTAGAAATTTTATAGTTTTTTACTAAAGTTTTAATCCAGAAAGTAGCAAAAATTTCTTATTATAAATACTAGAACATTTTTTGCGACGGTACAATGTGCTATGAGAAACAAGACAGAATGGATGTCAGGTTGACCACAATCGAGTTTTGTTGAAAAAGAATTGAGTTCTTTAGGTAAAGTAACCAAAAAATTTCTTAATGGAATGGTTTCTTTCCTTTTTGTGAACTGCAGTTGTTGATTTATAAATGTTATTTGCTGGATTTTATTGAACGTAACACTTTTTATTTGTTAGTATACGCTTTAAAACTTGAAAGATAACGTTGTACAGCTTTTGTTTTATAGCATTTCTTTATGTATCT
>NW_014570020.1:0-1211 GCF_001313835.1 Polistes canadensis
TATGAAGGCATATGATTTGTTAAAGCAACCAACCAAAGTTTATTGTGATAACCAAAGTGCCATAGAACTATGTAAGAATAGAGTTTATCATGGCCGTAGCAAACATATAGATATAAGGTATCATTTTTCACGCGAAGCGCAAGAGCGGGGTGATATTATTGTGAACTATTTAAGTACGGAGAAGAAGACCGCTGATATATTAACCCAAGCCTTAGCAAGTAACAAGCAWAATACCTGCGTGAAACTATTAAATTTATGTTGAGGGAATCTACGACACCTAGATAAGGGGGAGTGTTAGAAAAATAAAGTGAGTTGCCTATCTTAATATCTCAGGCGTCTCCGATACAGTGGTACCAAACCACTTGGTTTTTAGTAAGTTGGCTGATGTAAAACAAAAAGGAGTGAGCGCGGCGCGGTACAGAAGGTAGCCACGTGTTGAGTTGCAATATTAGGTAATTTCTCAGTTATATTAAATAAATACCTTTTTCAACGATACTGCGTATTTCAGTTTAATTAGATAACCCGACAAAGGTAAAAATGTGCTATCAGAAACAGGACAGAATGGATGTCAGGTTTACTACAATCGAGTTTTGTGGAAAAAAAAAATTGAATTCTTCACGTTAGGTAACCAAAAAATGTAGTAATGAAATGATTTTTTTCCTTCTTTTGGACTGCATTGTTTAAAATATAAATGGTTTTTGCTAGATATTATTGAACGTAACACTTTTTATTTCTTAGTATACGCTTTAAACCTTGAAAAATAACGTTTTACAGCATTTTTTCTATAGCATTTCTTTATGTATCTGCTAGTTTTGAACTACGGTTTAGTTTAGAAAGTAGTAAAAATTACTTTTTAAATATATTAAATCTTTTTTGTGAAGGTAAAAATGTGCTTTTAGAAACAAAAGAGAATATATGTCAGGTTTACTACATGCGAGTTCGGTTAAAAAATAATTACATTCTTAATATTAAGTAACAAAATAATGTTGTAATAAACTGATTTTTTTCCTTTTTTTGGACTAAAGTTGTTGAAATATAAAAGTTATTTGCAGGATTTTATTGAACGTTACACTTTTAATTTGTTAGTATGAGCTTTAAAACTTGAAAGAAAATGTTTTACAGCTTTTATTATATAGCATTTCTCTATGTATCTGATAGTTTTGAACTACGGTTTAATTCAGAAAGTAGCAAAAATTTCTTTTTAAATATAT
>NW_014570020.1:3466-6661 GCF_001313835.1 Polistes canadensis
TTTCGTTGAAAAAGAATTGAGTTCTTTACGTAAAGTTATTAAAAAATGTTGTAAAAAAATGATTTTTTTCCTTTTTTTGGACTGCAGTTGTTGAAATATAAATGTTATTTGCTGGATTTTATTGGACCTAAAACTTTCTATTTGTTAGTATGCGCATTAAAACTTGAAAGAAAACGTTTTACAGCTTTTTTCATATAGCATTTACTAATGTATCTGCTAGTTTTGAACTACGGTTTAATTTAGAATGTAGCGAAAATTTCTTTTTAAATATAATAAATCTTTTTTGTAAAGGTAAAAATGTGGTATTAGAAACAAGACAGAGTGGAATTTAGGTTGACTACAATCGAGTTTCGTTGAAAAATAATTGAATTCTTCACATAAAGTAACCAAAAAATGTTGTAATGAAATGGTTTTTTTCCTTTTTTTAGACTGCAGTTGTTGAAATATAAATGTTCTTTGCTGGATTTTATTGAAAGCAACACTCTTTATATGTTAGTATGCGCTTTAAAACTTAAAAGAAAACGTCTTACAGCTTTTGTTATATAGCATTGCTTTATGTATCTGCTAGTTTTGAACTACGGTTTAATTCAGAAAGTAGCAAAAATTTCTTTTTAAATATATTAAATCTTTTTTGTAAAGTTAAACATGTGCTATTAGAAACAAGACAGAATAGATGTCAGGTTTGCTACAATCGAGTTTCGTTGAAAAAGAATAGAGTTCTTCACGTAAAGTAACCCAAAAATGTTCTAATAAAATGATTTTATTCCATTCTTGGGTCTGCAGTTGTTGAAATATAAACGTTATTTGCTGGATTTTATTGAACGTTGCACTTTATATATGTTAGTATGAGCATTAAAACTTGAAAGAAAACGTTTTACTGCTTTTGTTATATAGCATTTCTCTATGTATCTGATAGTTTTAAACTACGGTCTATTTCTTAAAGCAGCAAAAATTTTTCTTTAATATATTGAAAAATTTTTAGTGACTGTAAAATGTGCTATTAGATAAAAGACAGAATGAATTTCAAGGTTACTACTATCGAGTTTCGTTGAAAAATAATTAAATTCTTCACATATAGTAACCAAAAAATGTAATGAAATGGTTTTTTTCCTTTTTTAAGACTGCAGTTGTAGAAATATAAATGTTCTTTGCTAGATTTTATTAACCGTTACACTTTTTATTCGTTAGTATGAGCTTTAAAACTTAAAAAAAAATGTTTTACAGATTTTGTTGTATAGCATTTTTTTATGTATCTGATAGTTTTGGACTACGGTTTAATTCAGAAAGCAGCGAAAATTTTTCCTAAATATACTGAAAAATTTATAGTGACGGTAAAATGTGCGATTAGTAACAAGTCAGAATGGACTTCTGGTTGACCACAATCGAGTTTCGTTGAAAAAGAATTGGATTCTTCACGTAAAGTAACAAAAAAATGTTGAAATAAAATGATATTTTTCCATTCTTTGGACTGCAGTTTTTGAAATATAAATGTTATTTGCTAGATTTTATTGAACGAAACACTTTTTATTTGTTAGTCTACGCTTTAAAACTTTAAAGAAAACGTTTTACAGCTTTTGTTATATAGCATTTTTTGATGTATCTGCAAGCTATGAACAACGGTTTAATACAGAAAGTAGCAAAAATTTCTTTTTAAATATATTAAATCTTTTTTTTAAAGTTAAAAATTTGCTATTAGAAACAAGACAGAATGGATGTCAGGTTGACTACAATCGATTATCGTTGAAAATGGATTGAATTCTTCACGTATAGTAACAAAAAAATGTTTTAATAAAATGATTTTTTTCCATTCTTGGGACTGCAGTTTTTGAAATATAAATGTTATTTGCTGGATTTTATTGAACGTTACAATTTTTTTTTGTTAGTATGCGCTTTAAAACTTAAAAGAAAACGTCTAACAGCTTTTTTTATATAGCATTGCTTTATGTATCTGCTAGTTTTAAACTACGGTTTAATTCAGAAAGCAGTCAAAATTTTTCTTAAATATATTGAAAAATTCATAGTGACATAAAATGTGCTATTAGTAGCAAGACAGAATAGACGTCATGTTGACAACAATCGAGTTTCGTTGCAAAAGAGTAGAGTTCTTCACGTAAAGTAACCCAAAAATGTTGTAATAAAATGATTTTTTTCCGTTCTTTAAACTGCAGTTGTAGAAATATAAATGTTATTTGCTTTATTTTATTAGAACTGAAACCTTCTATTTGTTAGTGTACGCTTTAAAATTTAAAAGAAAACGTTGAACAGCTTTTTTTATATAGCATTTCTTTATGCATCTGCTAGTTTTGAATCACGGTTAAATTCAGAAAGTAGCAAAAATTTTTTTTTTAAATATATTAAATCTTTTTTGTGAAGGTAAATATGTGCTATTAGAAACAAGAGAGAGTGGATTTCAGGTTTACTACATTCGAGTTTCGTTGAAAAAAATTGAGTTCTTCACGTAAAGTAACCAAAAAATGTTGTAATTAAAAGATTTTTTTCCACCCGTTGGACTGCTGTTGTTGAAATATAAATGTTATTTGCTGGATTTTATTGAACGAAACATGTTCGAAAATTTCGCCCCTCAGACTAGATAGCAGCACCTCTCGGCTAGCATGATTAATACGCCGTCTGTTATCGCTGAGAAGAAGACATATCGATGGTTCTTATTGATCAATGGATCACGCCACTTAACGTGTCAATAGTTCATTGGTCCCCTGGGACGCTATCCTCTGCGTGTTACTTTCCTATTGATTGTTTGTCCTCTCTTCCTAGCGTGGAACTCGCTCATTGGTCTATTGTCTTTTTTCCACTTCCTCTCTGTTCCTCTAATTGAACCGAAAAGTAGCGTGATCCGGCACAATCTCTTACGAAGTGAAACAGTGCGGACATATCTTTAACAATCTCTGAAAATTTGTGAATCATCTCATAGTCTCTCATCTCGTTTTTTCCTCAACTAGACCATCTCCATATTTTTTCTCTCACCGTTCCATCTCATCTCTTATCACGCTTTTCCTCATCTAGTCCATCACTTTTTACTCTCTCTCACTAACGGCTTCTCGTGCTACGTACTTCCGGTACACGTGGCGTGATATCCGGTACTCGTGGCGTCGCTTATCTATTACTGCTTGTATAAAATCTATTATACTTTCGCCATCTCTATTTCTTTCTGTTAAAATTTGTTAATAAAATCTTGTT
>NW_014570020.1:8591-9845 GCF_001313835.1 Polistes canadensis
TCTAGGACATCTCCTCCTCCATCGTCTAGGACATCTCCACCTATGTCAAAGACATCTCATCCAATATTATGGTCATCGCCGCCAATCTCAAGAACTTCAAGCTCTCTTTCAGAGACAACACAGACATCTCAGAGAGTCTCGTCCTCGCAGGGCTCACGGGTATCGTCGAATGAGTCACCGAGAGAGGATCGTCGTAAATCTCCCAAAAAGTCATCTTATCGCCGATCCTCTAGTCCGAAGTCATCATCATCCACTTCCGGTACATCGACTCCCAGACCTCTCTCCAAACCGAAGGCTTCAGTTCATGGCTCCTCTCACAAGGCATCTTCCACTCGATCATCTCCTCCTAAGTCCACACCTACCAAGATGAGTTCTTCTCAGAACTCTTCAAAAAAGGCGTCCTCAGAGTGAGAAGTAGGTAGGACATCTCATTATCCACACTGTCCTCTCAGATCCATCCTAAAATCGACCATCTCATCTTCCTCAAGGTCCTCTCAGACGACCAAACGAGTCAGATTCTCGTCACCTATCTCCGACATCGATCGTTCGTMTAATCCATCGCTTTCAACGTGCTCTCGAGCTCCAGTACTCTTAGCTACTTGTAAAGCCTTTGCCATTTCTTCAAATGGATCGCCTAAATTAGTACGTCTTCTCATTGATCCTGGATCAGAGTTGACATTAGTATCCTCTAAAATCATAGCTAAGCTAAAGCTTAGCTGTTCTCCAGGAAACATATCTATCCAGGGTGTGGGTAGTACATCTCCAGGAGCGACCCAAGATCAAGTGTCCTTGGTCCTCCAATCGACATACTCGTCATCTCAGGTTCATCTTAAGGCATTCATTTTGCCAAAAATCACATCTCAGTTGCCGTCGTCTGTAATATTAGAGCAAGATTGGCCTCATCTCAGATATCTTAAGTTAGCGGATCCTGACTTTCTCACTCCAGATCACAATAACATTCTCATTGGTGCTGATAATTTTAGAAGAGTTAGCAAGTCCTCTCGCCTTGTTATGGGAGGCGACTCAGAACCTATAGCTTTCCACACCAGATTCGGTTGGGCAGTTCTAGGCGCGACTTCCAGCCCGAGCAAGGTCGATCCTCGCAAAATTTGCCATGCCATCTCTAACGAAACTGTTGATAAAGCTCTAACGAAATTCTGTGTTCAGGAAGAAGTCTCATCTTCCCCCGCGTCAACCATGAGTCTCGCTTAATCGCAATGCGAGCAGCACTTTGTTGATACGCACTCTCGATTG
>NW_014570020.1:12134-13810 GCF_001313835.1 Polistes canadensis
GAGTGAGAGCACAACAACTCATGGCTCTACTCCCGGCATCTCGAGTAACACCATCTCTTGTGTTCGAGACTACAGGGCTGGATTACGCCGGGCCAGTCACCATGAAGACTTTTCAGGGCAGAGGTGCAAAGTCCTTTAAGGGTTTGATAGCAGTGTTCATATGCTTCTCTACCTCTGCCGTTCATCTCGAAGTAGTCTCTGACTACTCCACCAAAGGATTTCTCAAGGCATTTCGACGGTTTACCAGCTGCAGGGGCATTTTAAAAACGCTCAGAAGCGACTGTGGTACCAACTCCCAAGGAGCAAACAAGCAGCTTAAGGAGCTACTCTCAGCTGCAACGAAGGAATCCCTCAAGATCCAGAGACTTCTCGCTAATGACGGCACTAAATGGATGTTCAATCCTCCAGCAGCACCACATATGGGTGGAAAATGGGAGGCGGCGGTGAAATCAATCAAGTATCATCTCAAACGAACCATCTCGGATACGTTGCTAACGTTCGAAGACTTCTCCACGTTCTTAGCTCAAGTTGAGGCGGTTCTCAACTCTAGACCTCTCAGCTCTCTCTCGGAAGACACTGATGACATCAGAGCATTAACACTAGGGCATTTCATCAGAAGGAAAGCATTAACAACTATCCCCGAGCCTTCACTAATAGACATCTCAGATTCCAGGTTATCTCATTTCCAGCGGATTCATGAGCGCTTCCAGCAATTTTGGAAAAGGTGGTCGACGGAATGCCTGCAAGCGCATCAGACCACATCCAAATAGCAGACATCGCCGAACGATATCAGGGAAAGGTCTCTTGTCCTCATAACCGACGAACGACTTCCTCCGTCAAAGTGGCCTCTCGCCAGGGTGATACAGCTACACCCAGGAAAGGACGGTCTCTGCAGGGTTGTCACGCAGAAGACCGCCACCAGCACTATCACTAGACCTATCGTCAAGCTCGCACCATTGCCTCTCCAACCGCACAAGGAATAATAATTTTCTCAGCGGTACTATACATCTCACTAAGACAAATTCTCGAATCACGCTCGAAAATTGGTGGGGAGAATGTTCAAAAATTGCACCCTTCAGACTAGATAGCAGCACCTCTCGGCTAGCATGATTAATGCGCCGTCTGTTATCGCTGAGAAGAAGACATATCAATTGTTCTTATTGATCAATGGATCACGCCACTTAACGTGTCCATAGGTCATTTGTCCCCTGTGACGTCATCCTCTGCGTGTTACTTTCCTATTGATTGTTTGTAATCTCTTCCTAGCGTGGAACTCGCTCATGGGTCTATTGTCTTTTCCACTTCCGCTCTGTTCCTCTAATCGAACCGAAAAGTTGCGTCGTCCGAAACAATCTCTTACGAAGTGAAACAGTGCGGACGTTTCTTTAACAATCTCTGAAAATTTGTGAATCATCTCATAGTCTCTCGTCTCGTTTTCTCCTCAACTCGACCATCTCCATATTCTTTCTCTCACCGTTCCCTCTCATCTCTTATAACGCTTTTCCTTATCTAGTCCACCTCTTTTTACTCTCTCTCACTAACGGCTTCTCGTGCTACGTACTTCCGGTACACGTGGCGTGATATCCGGTACACGTGGCGTCGCTTATCTATTACTGCTTGTATAAAATCTATTATACTTTCGCCATCTCTATTTCTTTCTGTTAAAATTTGTTAAT
>NW_014570020.1:15529-17965 GCF_001313835.1 Polistes canadensis
GTTTTTACTACTATGTATACTATAAAGCAGCGAATATTTATCATAAATATATTAAAAATTTTTAGCAACGGTAAAATGTGCTATTAGAAAAAAGACGGTTAAGATGTCAGGTAGCAATAGAGTTTCGTTGGAAGTAAATTGAATTCTACATCAAAAGTAACAAAAAAAAGTCTTGATAAGATGATTTTTTCTCTTCTCTTTAACTGTAGTTATTAAAAAGTAAATGATATTTGCTAGATTTTATTGGACATAACACTTTTTATTAGCAAAGATACGCTTTAAAGCATAAAAGAAACCGTTTCATAGCGTCTGTTAAAAAGCACTTTTTAAATTTTTTTATAATTTGTAACTACGATCTAATCCAGTATGTAGCGAAAATTTTTTTTTAAATATGGTAAAACATTTTTAGCAACAGTAATATTGTGCTACTATAAACAGAACAGAGTGGACGTTAGTTTTACTTCAATCGAGTTTCGTTGAAAAAGAATTAAACTCTTTACGTAATGTAACCAAAAAATGTTGAAATAAAATGATTTTTTCTCTTTATTGGGACTGCAATTTGTAAAATACAAATGTTTTTTGCTAGATTTTATTGGACATAAAACTTTTCATTTGTTAGTATACGCTTTAAAACTTGAGAGAAAACGTTTTATAGCTTTTGTTATATAGCATTTCTTTGAATATCTGAGAGTTTTTACTATCCAATAATCTAGAAAGCAGCAAAAATTCCTCTTAAATATATGAAAAATTTTTTAGCGATGGTAAAAATGTGCTATTAGAAAATAAACAAAATAGATGTTAGGTTGACTACAATCGAGTTTCGTCGGGAAAAAAATTAATTCTACATGTTAGGTAACAAAAAAATGTCTTAACAAAATGATTTTTTCTCTTTTTAAGACTGCAGTTGTTAAAATATAAATGACATTTGCTAGATTTTTTAAGAATTAACACTTTTTATTTGTTAGTTTACGCTTTAAGACTTGAAAGAAAATTTTTTATATAATTAGTTGTGTAGCACTTTTTTAAGATGTCTAATAGTTTTTAACAACTATTTATTCTAGAAAGCAGCGAAAATTGAATTTAAATATATTTAAAAATTTGTAGATACAATAAAAATGTGGTACTAGAAACAAAACAGAATGGATGTAATGTTGACTACAATCGAGTATCGTCGAAAGACGATTGAATTCTACACATAAAGTAACAAGAAAAAGTCGTAATAAAATGATTTTTTCTCTTATTTTGGAATGCAGTTGTTAAAATATAAATAATATTTTCTTGATTTTATTAGACGTAACACTTTTTGTTTGTTAGTATACGTTTGAAAATTTGAAACAAAACGTTTTATAGCTTTTGTAATTTAGAATTTGTTTTTGGTATTTTTAAGTTTTTAGCTACGAATAATCCAGAAAGTAGCGAAAATTTCTTATAAATATATTGACAACTTGTAAGCAACGGAAAACTGTGCTATTAGAAATTAAACATAATGGATGCTTGCTTTACTACAATCAAGCTTCGTCGAAAGAAAAATTGATATCTACACGTAAAGTAACAAAAAAAATTTGCAAACAAATGATTTTTCTATTTTCCTAAGCTGCAGTTTTTATAATGTAAATGATATATGCTGGATTTTATTGGACATAAAACTTATTATTTGTTTGTATACGCTTTAAAACTTGAAAGAAAACTTTTCATAGCTTTTGTTATATAGCATTTCTTTAGAAATCTGATAGTAATAAACTAATAATCAATCCAGAAAGCAGCGAAAATTTTTCTAAAATATATTGAAAAATTTTTTTGCAAAGGTAAAAATGTTCTATAAGAAACTAAACAGAATGGATGTCAGGTTTACTACAATCGAGTTTCGTCAAAAACGAATTGAATTCTACACATAAAGTAACCAAAAATTGTTGTTATATAATACTTTTTGTTCTTTTTTAAGACTGCAATTGTTAAAATATAAATTATATTTGCTTTTTTGTTTCGGACTAAACAATTTTTACTTGTAAGTATACGCTTAAAAACATTAAAGAAAGCTTTTGTTATATAGCACTTCTTTATATATCTGGTAGCATTAAACTAATAATCTATCCAGAAAGCAGCGATAATTTCTCTTAAATATATTGAAAAATTTTTAGCGACGGTAAAAATGTGCTATTAAAAATGAACAGAATAAAAGTCAGGTTTACATCAATCGAGTTTCGTCGAAAAAAAATTGATTTCTACAAGTAAAGTAACAAAAAAAAATCGTAATATAATAATTTTTTCACTTTTTTTTTTCTTGCAGTAGTCCAAATATAAATAATGTTTGCTAAATTTTTTTAGCTCAACACCATTTATTTGCATGTAAACGCTATAAACTTTGAAAGTAAACTTATCATAGCTTCTGATAAATAGCACTATTATAGAAATTTTATAGTTTTTTCCTACAATTTA
>NW_014570020.1:19039-20423 GCF_001313835.1 Polistes canadensis
ATTTTTAGCAACGGTAAAATGTGCTATTAGAAAAAAGACGGAAAAGATGTCAGGTTGACTACAATCGAGTTTCGTTGAAAGAGAATTAAACTCTTTACGTAAAGTAACAAAAAAATGTTGAAATAAAATGATTTTTTCTCTTTTTTGGACTGCACTTGCTAAAATATAAATGTTATTTGCATCATTTTATAGGACGTAAAACTTTTCATTTGTTAGTATACGCTTTAAAAATTGAGAGAAACGTTTTATAGCTTTTGTTATATAGCATTTCTTTAAATATCTGAGAGTTTTTACTATTACCTAATCTAGAAAGCAGCGAAAATTTTTTAAATATATTAAAATATTTTTAGCGACGGTAAAATATGCTTTTAGAAAAAAGACCGAATAGATTACAGGTTGACTACAATCGAATTTTGTCGAAATATAATTGAATTCTGCACGTGAAAAAACCAAAGAAATGGTAATAAAATGATTTTTTTCTGTTTTCTTCGACTGAAGTTGTTGTAAAATAAATGATATATGCTAGATGTTATTAGACAAAAAAAATTTTATTTGTTAGTATACGCTTTAAAACTTAAAAGAATGCGTTTTATAGGTTTTGTTGATTAGTTCTTTTTTAGAAATTTTAAAGTTTTTTACCTACAATTTATTCTAGAAAGTAGCGTTGATTTCTTTTTAAAAATTTAAAGCATTTTTAGCAACGGTAAAAATGTGCTACTAGAAACAAAACAGAAGGGACGTCAGGTTTATTTTTATCGAGTTTCGTTAAAGAAGAATTGAAATCTTCACGTTAAGAAACCAAAAAATATTGTATTAAAATTATGTTTTCCCTTTTGTTGAACTGAAGTTGTTGAATTATAAATGTTATTTGCTGGATTTTATGGATCGTAACACTTTTTATTTGTTAGTATAGTCTTGAAAACTTGAAAGAAAAAGTTTTATAGCTTTTGTAATATAGCATTTCTTTAGATAACTGATAGTTTTTACTATTATTTAATTTAGAAAGCAGTGAATATTTGCCCTAAATATATTATAAATTTTTACCAACGGTAAAATGTGCTATTAGAATCAAGACAGGATAGATTACAGGTTGACTACAATCGCAATTTGTCGAAATATAATTGAATTCTACACGTGAAAAAACCAAAAAAGTGATAATAAAATGATTTTTTTCTGCTTCCTTCGACTGCAGATGTTTTAAAATAAAGGATATATGCTAGATTTTATTAGACAAAAAACTCTTTATTTGTAAGTATACGCTTTAAAACTTGATAAAAAACGTTTTATAGCTCTTGTTTTATAGCATTTCTTTAGATATCTGATAGTATTTACTATTATTTAGTCTAAAAAGCCGCGAAAATTTTTCCTAAATATATTGAAATAT
>NW_014570020.1:20752-22771 GCF_001313835.1 Polistes canadensis
TTTTGTTATATAGCATTTCTTTAGATATCTGATAGTTTTTACTATTATTTAATCTAGAAAGCAGCGTATATTTTCTTTTAATATATTGAAACATTTTTAGCGACGGTAAATTGTGCTATTAGAAAAAAAACGGTATAGATTACAGGTTGACTACAATCGTATTTTGTCGAAATATAATTGAATTTTACACGTGAAAAAACCAAAAAAAAATGTAATAAAATGATTTTTTTGTTTTTTTTTACAGCAGTTGTTGTAAAATAAATGATATATGCAAGATTTTATTAGACAAAAAACTTTTTATTTGTTAGTATACGCTTTAAAACTTGAAAGAATACGTTTTATAGGTATTGTTATTTTGTTTTTTTTGTAGAAATTTTATAGTTTTTAACTACAATTTAATCCAGAAAGTAGCGTTGATTTTTTTTTTAAAATTTAAAGCAATTTTAGCAACGGTAAAAATGTGCTACTAAAAACAAAACAGAAGGGACGTCAGGTTTATTTTAATCGAGTTTCGTTAAAGAAGAATTGAATTCTTTACGTTAAGAAACCAAAAAATATTGTAATAAAATTGTGTTTTCCCTTTTCTTGGACTGCAGTTTTTACCATGTAAATGTTATTTGCTAGATTTTATTGGACCTAACACTTTTTATTTGATAGTATACGCTTTAAAACTTGAAAGAAAACGTTTTATAGCTTTTGTTATATAGCATTTCTTTAGATATCTGTTAGTTTTTACTATTATTTAATTTAGAAAGCAGCGAATATTTTCCTCAAATATATTAAAAATTTTTAGCAACGGTAAAATGTGCTATTAGAATCAAGACAGGATAGATTACAGGTTGACTACAATCGCAATTTGTCGAAATATAATTTAATTCTACACGTGAAAAAACCAAAAAAAGTTTTAATAAAATGATTTTTTTCTGCTTCCTTCGACTGCAGATGTTATGAAATATAGGATATATGCTAGATTTTATTAGTCAAAAAACTCTTTATTTGTAAATATACGCTTTAAAACTTGAAAGAATACGTTTTATAGGTATTGTTATTTTGTTTTTTTGTAGAAATTTTATAGTTTTTAACTACAATTTAATCCAGAAAGTAGCGTAAATTTGTTTTTAAAAACTTAAAGCATTTTTAGAATCGGTAAAAATGTGCTACTAGAAACAAAACAGAAAGGACGTCAGGTTTACCTCAATCGAGTTCCGTTGAAAATGAATTAAACTCTTCACATAAAGTAACTAAAAAATGTTGAAATAAAATGATTTTTTCTCTTTTTTTTGACTGCAATTGTTTAAATATAAATGTTCTTTGCTAGATTTTATTGGACATAGCACTTTTCATTTGTAAGTATACGCTTTAAAACTTAAAAGAAAACGTTTTATAGCTTTTGTTATATACCATTTGTTTAGATATCTGGTAGTTTTTACTATTATTTAATCTAGAAAGCAGCGAATATTCTTTTTAAATATATTGAAAATTTTTTAGCGACGGTAAAATGTACTATTAAAAACAAGACAGAATTTATGTCAGGCTGTTTACAGTCGAGTTTCGTCGTAAGAGAACTGAATTATACACATAAAGTACCAAAAAAAAATTGTAATAAAATGATTTTTTCCTTTTTTTGGACAGCAGTTGTTTTAGTATAAATGTTATTTGCTAGATTTTATTAGACATAACACTTATTATTTGTTTGTATACGCTTTAAAACTTGAAAGAAAACTTTTTATATCATTTGTTATATAGCATTTCTTTAGAATTCTGATAGTAATAAAATAATAATCAATCCAGAAAGCAGCGAAAATTTCTTTAAAATATATTGAAAATTTTTTTTGCGAAGGTAAAAATGTGCTATAAGAAACTAAACAGAATGGATGTCAGGTTTACTGCAATCGAGTTTCGTCGAAAAAGAATTGAATTCTACACATAAAGTAACCAAAAAATGTACTAATATAATACTTTTTTCTCTTTTTTAAGACTGCAATTGTTAAAATATAAATTATATTTGCTTTTTTGTTT
>NW_014570020.1:24738-25789 GCF_001313835.1 Polistes canadensis
TTCGACTGCAGTTGTTGAATTGTAAATGATATTTGCTAGACTTTATTGGACATTATACTTTTTWTTTGTTAGTATACGCTTTAAAGTTTGAAAAAAAACGTTTCATATATACTGTTTAATAGCACTTGTATAGAGATTTTATAGTTTTAAACTACGATTTAATTCACAATGTAGCAAAAATTTCAATTAAATATATTAAAAAATTTTTAGCAAAGGTAAAATTTGCTATTAGAAACAAGACAGAATGTATGTCAGGTTCACTACAATCGGGTTTCGTCTAAAGAGATTTAAATTCTACACGTAAAGTAACAAAAAAAAGTTGTAATAATATAACTTTTTTTTCGAGCTGTAGTTGTAAAAATAAAAATGATATTTGCTTGATTTTATCAGACCAAACACTTTTTATTTGTAACTATACGCCTAAAAATTTAAAAGAAAACGTTTTTAAGCATTTGTTATATAGCACTTCTTTATATATCTGATAGTATTTAACTATTATTTAATTTAGATAGCAGCAAAAATTTTTCTTTAATATATTGAAAAATTTTTTGCGAAGGTAATATGTGCTATTAGAAACAAGATAGAATGTATGTCAGATTGACTACAATCGAGTTTCGTCGAAAGAGAGTAGAATTCTACACGTAAAGTAACGAAAAAAAGTCGTAATAGAATGATTTTTTCTGTATTCTTGGCCTGCAGTTGTTAAAATATAAATGATATTTGCTAGATTTTATTKRACATTACATTTTTTATTTGTTAGTTTACGCTTTAAAAATTTAAACAAAACGTTTTATTGCTTTTGTTATATAGCACTTTTTTAGAAATTTTTTAGATTTTAACTACGAATTAATCCACGAAGAAAAGAAAACTTCTTTTTAAATATATTAAAAAATTGAGAGCTACGGTAAAAATGATCTACTAGAAACAGAACAAAGAGGACGTCAGTTTTACTTCAACCGAGTTTCTTTGAAAAAGAATTAAACTCTTTTGGTAAAGTAACTAGAAAAAGTTGTAATTAAATGATTTTTCAAGTTTTTTAGGACTGCAGTTG
>NW_014570020.1:26572-29252 GCF_001313835.1 Polistes canadensis
ATTGACTTATGAACATAACTATCAAGTTGCTGAGGAAGTCTCAAATAGAGACGAAACGTTCAACGGATAAATATTGTGTTCATCTTAATTAAACCCGTCCAAAAAACAACTTCCCTAAGAGTAAACTTAGTAATAATATTTAAAGAAAACGTTTTCTAGCTTTTGTTATATAGCATTTCTTTAGATATCTGATACTTTTAACTGTTATGTAATCTAGAAAGCAGCGAAACTTTTTTTTAAATATATTGAAATATATTTAGCAACGGTAACATTAAGCTACTAGAAACAGAACAGGGTGGAAGTCAGTATTACTTCAATCGAATCTTGTTAAAAAAGAAATAAATTCTTTATGTAAGGTAACTAGAAAAAGTTGTAATCAAATGATTTTTTTCTTTTTTTCAGACTGCAGTTATTTAAATATAAATGTTTTTTGCTAGATATTATTAGACCTAACACTTTTCATTTGTTAGTATGCGCTTTAAAACTTGAAAAAAAAACGTTTAATAGCGTCTGGTAAATAGCACTTTTTTTTATTATTTATAATTTGTAACTACGATCTAATCCAGAAAGTAGCAAAAATTTCTTTTTAAATATATTAAAACATTTTTTGCAACGGTAAAATTGTGCTTCTAGAAACAGAACAGAGTAGACGTCAGTTTTACTTTAATCGAGTTTCGTTGAAAAAGAATTAAACTCCCTACGTAAAGTAACCAAAAAATGTAAAATTAAAATGATTTTTTCTCTTTTTTTGGGCTGCAATTGTTAAAATATAAATGTTCCTTGCAAGATTTTATTGAACATAACACATTTCATTTGTTAGTTTACGCTTTAAAACTTGAAACAAAACGTTTTATAGCTTTTGTTATATAGCATTTCTTTAGATATCTGATAGTTTTTACTGTTATTTAATCTAAAAAGCAGCGAATATTTTTCTTGAATATATTAAAAATTTTTAGCAACGGTAAAATGTGCTATTAGAAAATAGACGAAAAAGATGTCAGGTTGACAACAATCGAGTTTCGTTAAAAGAGAATTGAATTCTACACGAGAAGTAACAAAAAAAGTATTAACAAGATGATTATTTCTTTTCTTTTTAACTGCAGTTATTAAAAAGTAAATGATATAAGCTAGATTTTGTAGGACATAACACATTTTGTATTTACCTATACGCTTTAAATCTGGGAAGAAAACGTTTCATACCGTCTGTTAAATAGCACTTTTTTATTTTTTTTATAATTTGATACTACGATCTAATCCAGAACGTAGCGAAAATTGCCTTTTAAATATATTACAAGATTTTGACCAACGGTAAAATTGTGCTACTAGAAACAGAACAGAGTGGACGTCAGTTCTTTCTCAATCGAGTTTCGATGAAAAAGAATTGAACTCTTTACGTAAAGTAACAAAAAAATGTTGAAATAAAATGATTTTTTCTCTTCTTTTGGACTGCAACTGTTAAAATATAAATGTTTTTTGCTAGATTTTATTGGACATAACACTTTTCATTTGTTAGTATACGCTTTAAAACTTAAAAAAACGTTTTATAGCTTTTGTTATATAGCATTTCCTTAGATATCTGATAGTTCTTACTATTATTTAATCAAGAAAGCAGCGAATATTTTTCTTAAATACATTGAAAATTTTTAGCAACAGTAAAATGTGCTATTAGAAAAAAGACGGAAAAGATGTAAGGTTGACTATAATCGAGTTTCGTTGAAAGAAAATTGAATTCTACACGTAAAGTAATTAAAAAAAGTTTATATAAAATGATATTTTTCCGTTTTCTTCGACTGCAGTTGTTGTAAAATAAATGATATATGCTAGATTTTATTAGACAAAAAACTTTTTATTTGTTAGTATTAGCTTTAAAACTGGGAAGAATACGTATTATAGGATTTGTTATTTTGTTTTTTTTGTATAAATTTTATAGTTTTTAACTACAATTTAATACACAAAGTAGCGTAAATTTTTTTTAAAATAATTACAGCATTTTTAGAAACGGTAAAAATGTGCTAATAGAAACAAAACAGAAGGGACGTCAGGTTTACTTCAATCGAGTTTCGTTAAAGAAGAAATAAATTCGTCACGTAAAGTTACCATAAAATGTTGTAATAATATGATTTTTTCTCTTTTTTTGGACTGCAATTGTTAAAATATAAATGTTCTTTGCTAGATTTTATTGGACATAATACTTTTCATTTGTAAGTACACGCTTTAAAGCTTGAAAGAAAACGTTTTATAGCTTTTGTTATATAGCATTTCGTTAGAAATCTGATTGTAATAAACTAATAATAAATCCAGGAAGCAGCGAAAAATTCTCTAAAATAAATTGAAAAATTTTTTAGCGAAAATAAAAATGTGCTATTAAAAATGAACAAAATGGAAGTCAGGCTTACTACAATCCAGTTTCGTCGAAAAAGAATTGATTTCTACAAGTTAAGTAACTAAAAAAAGTCGTAATATAATGATTTTTTTCCTTTTTTTCGATTGCAGTTGTTGAAATATAAATGTTATTTGCTGGATTTAATTGCACGTAATAAATTTTATTTCTTAGTATGCTCTTTAAAACTTGAAAGAAAACGTTTTACAGCTTTTTTTATATAGCATTTCTTTATGTATTTCCTAGTTTTGAACTACGGTTGATTTCGGAAAGTCGCAAAAATTTCTTTCTAAATATATT
>NW_014570020.1:30300-35239 GCF_001313835.1 Polistes canadensis
GTTTTACAGCTTTTGTTTTATAGCATTTCTTTATGTATCTAAAAGTTTTGAACTACGGTTTAATTCAGAAAGAAGCTAAAATTTCTTTGTAAATATATTTAAACATTTTTAGCGACGGTTAAAACGTGCCACTATAAATAAAACAGATTAAATTTCAGGTTTACTAAAATCGAGTTTCGTTGAAAAAGAATTGAATTCTTCATTTTAGTATCCAAAAAATGTTGTTTTAAAATGATTTTTTTCCTTTTGTGGAACTGAAGTTGTTGAATTATAAATGTTATTTGCTGGATTTTATTGATCGTAACACTTTTTATTTGTGAGTATACGCTTTAAAACTTGAAAGAAAATGTGTTACATATTTTGCTTTATAGCATTTCTTTATGTATCTGATTGTTTTGAAGTACGGTTTAATTCAGAAGGTAGCAAAACTTTCTTTCCAAATATATATTTAAACATTTTTAGCGACGGTTAAAACGTGCTACTAGATACAAAACAGATTAAATGTCAGGTTTACTACAATCGAGTTTAGTTAAAAAAGAATTAAATTCTTCACGTTAGGAAACATAAAAATGTTGAAATGGAATGATTTTTACACTTTTTTAGGACTGCAGTTGTTGAATTTAAATGTTATTTGCTGGATTTTATTGAACGTAACACTTTTTATTTGTTAGTATACGCTTGAAAACTAGAAAGAAAATGTTTTACAGCTTTTGTTTTATAGCATTTCTTTCTCTATCTGATAGTTTTGAACTACAGTTTATTCAAAAAGTAGCAATAATTTCTTTCTAAATATATTTAAATATTCATAGCGACGGTTAAAATGTGCTACTAGAAACAAAACAGAATGGATGTCGGGATTATTACAATCGATTTTCGTTAAAAAAATTTGAGTTCTTCACGTACAGTAATTAAAAAATGTTGTAATAACATGATTTTTTTCCTTTTTTTGGACTACAGTTGTTGAAATATAAATGTTATTTGCTAGATTTTATTGAACGTAACACTTTTTATTTTATAGTATGCGCTTAAAAATTTGAAAGAAAACGTTTTACAGGTTTTTTTTATAGCATTTCTTTTAGTATTTGCTTTTTTTAAACTACAGTTGATTTCAGAAAGGCGCAAAAATTTCTTTCTAAATATATTGAAACAATTTTAGCGACGGTAAAAATGTGCTATTAGAAACAAAACAGAATAGATGTCAGGTTTAATACAATCGACTTTTGTTGAAAAAGAATTGAGTTCTTCCCGTAAAGTAACCAAAAAATTTTGTAATAAAATAATTTTTTTCCTTTTTTCGAATCGCAGTTGTTGAATTATAAATGTTATTTGCTAGATTTTATTAGACATACCACTTCTTACTTATTAGTATACGCTTGAAAACTTGAAAGAAAATGTTTTACAGCTTCTGTTTTATAGAATTTCTTTATGTATCTGATAGTTTCGAACTACGGTTTAATTTAGAAAGTAGGAAAAATTTCTTCTTAAATATATTAAATCTTGTTAGTGCAGGTAAAAATGTGCTATTAGAAACAAGACAGAATAGATGTCAGGTTTACTACAATCGAGTTTCGTTGAAAGAAATTGAATTCTTCAAGTTAAGTAACCAAAAAATGTTGTAATAAAATGATTTTTTTCCTTTTTTTAGATTGCATTTGTTGAAATATAAATGTTATTTGCTTGATTTTATTGAATGTTAACCTTTTTATTTGTTAGTATACGCTTTAAAACTTAAAAAAAACGATTTACAGCTTTTGTTTTATAGCATTTTTTGTTGTATCCGATAGTTTTGTACTACGGTTTAATTTAGAAAGTAGCAAAAATTTTTTTCTAAATATATAGAAACATTTATAGCGACGGTTAAAATGTGGTACTAGAAACAAAACAGAATGGAGGTCAGGTTTATTACTATCGACTTTCGTTGAAAAAGAATTGAGTTCCTCACGTAAAGTAACCAAAAAATTTTGTAATAAAATGGTTTTTTTCCTTTTTCGGGACTGCAGTTGTTGAAATATAAATGGTATTTGCTGGATTTTATTGGACATACCACTTTTTACTTATTAGTATAAGCTTGAAAACTGGAAAGAAAATGTTTTAGAGCTTTTACTATATAGCATTTCTTTATGTATCTAAATGTTTTGAACTACGGTTTAATTCAGAAAGTAGCTAAAATTTCTTTGTAAATTTATTTAAACATTTTTAGCGACGGTTAAAACCTGCTACTAGAAATAAAACAGATTAAATTTAAGGTTTACTACAATCGAGTTTTGTTTAAAAAGAATTGAATTCTTCATGTTAAGTATCTAAAAAATGTTGTTTTAAAATGATTTTTTTCCTTTTGTTGAACTGAAGTTGTTGAATTATAAATGTTATTAGCTGGATTATATGGATCGTAACACTTTTTATTTGTGAGTATACGCTTGAAAACTTAAAAGAAAAAGTTTTACAGCTTTTGTTATGTAGCATTTCTTTATGTATCTGCTAGTTTTGAACTACGGTTGATTTCAGAAAGTCGCAAAAATTTCTTTGTAAATATATTTAAACATTTTTAGCGACGGTTAAAACGTACTACTAAAAACAAAACAGATTAAATGTCAGGTTTACTACAATCGAGTTTAGTTGCAAAAGAATTGAATTCTTCACGTCAAGTAACCAAAAAATGTTGTAATAAAATGATTTTTTTCCTTTATTTCAACTGCAGTTGTTGAATTATATTGTTGTTTGCTAGATTTTATTAAACGTAACATTTTGTATTTGTTAGTATACGCTTTAAAACCTAAAAGAAAACGTTTTACAGCTTTTGTTTTGTAGCATTTCTTTATGCATCGGATAGTTTTGAACTACGGTTGATTTCAGAAAGTCGCAAAAATTTCTTTCTAAATTTATTGAAACATTTTTAGCGACGATAAAAATGTGCTACTAGAAACAAAACAGAATAGATGTCAGGTTTAATACAATCGACTTTCGTTGAAAAAGAATTGAGTTCTTCTCGTAAAGTAACCAAAAAATTTTGTAATAAAATGATTTTTTTTCTTTTTTTGGATCGCAGTTGTTGAAACATAAATGTTATTTGCTGGATTTTATTAGACATACCACTTTTTACTTATTAGTATACGTTTGAAAACTTGAAAGATAATGTTTTACAGCTTCTGTTTTATAGCATTTTTTTATGTATCTGATTGTTTTGAACTACGGTTTAATTCAGAAAGTAGCATAAATTTCTTCTTAAATATATTAAATCTTGTTAGTGAAGGTAAAAATGTGCTATTAGAAACTAGACAGAGTGGATATCAGGTTTACTACAATCGAGTTTCGTTAAAAAAGAATTGAATTCTTCACGTTAAGTAACCAAAAAATGTTGAAATAAAATGATATTTCCTCTTTTTTTGGACTGCAATTGTTAAAATATAAATGTTCTTTGCTAGATTTATTAGACATAACACTTTTCATTTGTTGGTATACGCTTTAAAACTTGAAAGAAAACGTTTTATAGCTTTTGTTATATAGCACTTCTTTAGAAATAATATAGTTTTCAACTATTATTCAATCAAAATATCAGCAAAAATTTCTTTTCAATATATACAAAAATTTTTAGCGTCGGTAAATATGTGCTAATAAAAAATAAGCAAAATGCATGTTAGGCTGACTATTATCGATTTTTGTCGGAAAAAAATTGAATTGTAAACGTTAAGTAATTAAAAAAAATTTTAATAAAATGATTTTATCTCTTTTTTTGACTGCAGTCGTTGAAATGTAAATGATGTTTGACAAATTCTTTAGAACTTGCAACTTTTTATTTGTAAGTGTACGCTTTAAAGCTTGAAAGAAAACGTTTCATAGCTTCTGTTTAATAGCACATTTATAGAAATTTTATAGATTTTACTACGATTTAATTCACAATGTAACAAAAATTTCTAATAAATATATTATAAAATTTTTAGCGAAGGTAAAAATGTGCGGTTAGAAAGTAAACAGAATAGATGTTAGGCTTACTATAATCGAAATTTATCACAAAAGAATCAAATTCAACACGTAAAGTAACCAAAAAAAGTTTTATTAAAATGAATTCTTATTCTTTTTTTGGACTGCAGTTGTTATAATATAAATGATAATTGCTGAATTTTTTCAGACCATACACATTTTTTCGTAGCAATACGCCAAAAAATTTAAAACAAAAGGTTTTTAAGCTGCGCTTATTAAGCATTTCTTTAGAAATCTGATAGCTTTCTACTAATATTCAATTTAGAAAGCAGCAACAATTTTTCTTGAATAAATTAAAAAATCTTTAGCGACGGTAAAAATGTGCTATTAGAAACAAGAAAGAATGGATGTCAGGTTAACTACAATGGAGTTTCGTCGATAGAGAATTAAATTCTACACGTAAAGGTACCAAAAAAAGTTGTTATAAAATGATTTTTTCTCTTTTGTTGGACAGCAGTTGTTAAATTATAAATGTTGTTTGCTAGATTTTATGGGACCTAACTCTTTTTATTGGTTTGTTTACGCTTTAAAACTTTAAAGAAAGGAATTTTTTTAAATTTATAGAAAATAATTATGACCTAATATCCGTTAAGCAGATAAAAACCTTGCTCACTGAATAGCTAAAATTGGCAGCATTCAAAAACAGACGGTTATTTCTACTTAATTGTAAACATAAACAAATTTGTCTAAAGCACATACTGAACAATCTAAAATGTTTATATTCTCTTCATATTGAAGCTCGCCCGTTTCAAAAAGAAACGCATAATTTAAATAAATGCTTCCAAAAAAAGATAATTTATTTAAAAATAAAGGTTACAGTCTGGACATTTAGGATATTGGAGAAAAATATAGAAAAGACAATTACCATTTTAAAAAAAAATTTACATCGAATGACTACAAGGATTGCAAAACATAATTCAACAATAAATAAAAAGACAAATTTAAAATTGTAAAAAGCAAT
>NW_014570020.1:36015-38630 GCF_001313835.1 Polistes canadensis
ATATGTTAACCGTGTTACAAATTGGCAAAATTTATACATCTTTTATTACCTAGAACTATTTTAAACAAATTTGATTTTTCCTTTAAGAACTCGTTCGAATTCGCTAAATTTATAAGGGGAACGAAGTTACCGGAAGGATACATACTGGTATCACTAGATGTCATATTACTTTTCACTAACATTTCGAAAGAACAAGTAATAAAAACAATTAAAGAAAATTAGGATAAATTTTTCAAATGTATTAGCGTTCAAAAAAAGACCTTATTAGTACTTTGAAAAGTTTTGTTTAAAATTGAGCTATTTTCGGTTTAACGGAGTGTTTTACCAACAACTTGATGGATCTAGCATTGGTAATCCAGCGAGCCTAGTACTAGCAAACATAGTAATGAATTACATCCTAAAAAAGGTTGAAGGCATGTTACCATTCCAAGTTCCGTTCTTAAAGGTGTATGTGGACGACATTGTAACAGCAATACCGAAAGATGGAATAGAACTAACTATTAAGACATTCAATAGTGTAAATAAAAAGATCTAATTCACGATTGAGGTGGAGAATAATAAAACACTAACATTTCTAGACTTAAATATAATAAGAAAAGAAGATGGTTCTATTTTAACGGACTAGTATATTAAACCTACAAACTCAGGTGGATGTTTAAATTATAATTCGAATCATCCAATAAGCCAAAAAATTGGAGTCGTGAAAGGTTTACTTTTAAAGGCATTTACATTAAGTAGCAAAAATTTTCCTAATAACAGCAAGAAAAAAATTGAAATAATTTAAAAAAAAATCAATTATCCAAAGAGCCTCATTCACACGATATTTAATTAGTTTAGATTCGTCAAAGAACAGAAAAAAAACCAAACAACAAAAATATTTTTAGATTCCCATTTATCAAGCCTTTGTCTAATAGAATAAATAAATGTCTCAAAAATACCAATGTCAAGTATGTATTTTAAAACATAGTAAAAATAAATTCTACATATACGAAACTAAAAGACAAAGATGATTAATTAGAACAATCAAACTTAGTATATAACATACCATGTGAATGTGAAAAATGTTATGTAGGACAAGCCAAACAAAAATTTGAAAAACGATTAGACCAACATAGGAACGACAGCAAACCGGGGAATGCACAAGAAACAAATACCACTGCGTAAGAAGAACATCATTTTAAAACWAGAAATATTTTTAGATTTGACGAAACAAAAATTTTGAATAAAGAAGATAACTGGTACAAAATAAATATCAGTGAAATGTACCATATAAAGAACAATAATACAGTCAATTTTAGAACCGATACTAATAATCTCAACAGAAAAAATTACGAAATTTTAATATTTTACTACCACAACAAGACACGTAACAGAAGTTAAAATAATAAGAAAGAAATCTAGGTTAGGAAAAACTAGCTTAAAGGTAACTAGTAGTTTTCGAAAAGTTATGGTAGGATATCGTTTTTAAAAATTGACTCTACAAATAAGATAGTGAATACTTATGACTGTAATAAAAAATGATGTTATATTGGATATTGAACATAACTATCAAAATAAAATAACGATATTAATTGTAAGCTTTTTTTTTGTATTTGTATAAGAAATAATATGCCATAATAAAAAAAAAAAAAAATTTTAGTTACTGAGGAAGTCTCAAATAGAAACGAAACATTCAACAGATAAATGTAGTGTTCATCTAAATTAAACCTGTACAAAAAAAACTTACCTAAGAAGTAAACTTAGTAATAATATTTAAAAAAGTTTTTGTAATATGGCATTTTTTTTAGATATCAGGTAGTTTTCAACTATTATTTTATCAAGAGAGCAGCGAAAATTATTCTTTAATATATTAACAAATTTGTTGCGACGGTAAAATGTGCTATTAGAAATATTGGATGTCAGGTTGACTACCATCGACTTTCGTCAAAAGAAAATTGAATTATACACGAAAAAGTAATAAAAAAAAGCCGTACTAAACTGATTTTCTTCTTTTCTTTAAAAGCAGTAGTCTAAATATAAATGATGTTTGCCAAATTTTTTCGGACTTAACACTTTTTATTTGTAAGTATACGCTTTAAAGCTTGAAAAAAAACGTTTCATAGCTTCTGTTAATTAGCAATTTTATAGATTTCTTATAATTTTTAACTACGATCTAATTCAGAAAAAAGCGAAAATTTCTCTTTAATTATATTAATAATTTTTTAGCAAAAGTTAAAATGAGCTATTAGAAACAAAACAGATTAAATGTCAGGTTTACTACAATCGAGTTTCGTTAAAAAAGAATTGAATTCTTCACGTTAAATAACCAAAAATGTTGTAATAAAATGATATTTTTCCATTTTTTGAACTGCAGCTGTTGAATTATAAATGTTATTTGCTGGATTTTGTTCATCGTAACACTTTTTATTTGTTAGTATACGCTTTAAAACTTAAAAGAAAACGTTTTACAGTTTTTGTTATCTAGCATTTTTTTATGTATCTGATAGTTTTAAACTACGGTTTAATTCAGAAAGTAGCAAAAATTTCCTGTTAAATATAATAAATCTTTTTTGTAAAGGTAAAAATGTGCTATTAGAAACAAGACAGAATGGATGTCAGGTTGACTACAATCGAGT
>NW_014570020.1:40843-42908 GCF_001313835.1 Polistes canadensis
AATGTGATAGTTTTGGACTACGGTTTAATTCAGAAAGCAGCGAAAATTTTTCCGAAATATATTGAAAAATTTATAGTGACGGTAAAATGTGCCATTAGTAGCAAGACAGAATAGATTTTAGGTTGACAACAATCGAGTTTCGTTGAAAAAGAATAGAGTTCTTCACGTAAAGTAACCAAAAAATGTTGTAATAAAATGATTTTTTTTCATTCTTTGGACTGCAGTTTTGAAAATATAAATGTTATTTGCTGGATTTTATTGAACGAAACATGTTCGAAAATTGCGCCCCTTAGACTAGATAGCAGCACCTTTTGGCTAGCATGATTAATGCGCCGTCTGTTATCGCTGAGAAGAAGACATATCGATTGTTCTTATTGATCAATSGATCACGCCACTTAACGTGTCAATAAGTCATTGGTCCCCTGTGACGTCATCTTCTGCGTGCTACTTTCCTATTGATTGTTTGTCCTCTCTTCCTTGCGAAGAACTCGCTTATTGGTCTATTGTCTTTTTTTCACTTCCGCTCTGTTCCTCTAATCGAACCGAAAAGTGGCGTGGTCCGACAAAATCTCTTACGAAGTGAAACAGTGCGGACGCATCTTTAACAATTCCTGAAAATATATGAATCATCTCATAGTCTCTTATCTCGGTTTTTCCTCAACTAGACCATCTCCATATTCTTTCTCTCACCGTTCCATCTCATCTCTTATCACGCTTTTCCTCATGTAGTCCATCTCTTTTTACTCTCTCTCACTAACGGCCTCTCGTGCTTCGTACATCCGGTACACGTGGCGTGATATCCGGTACACGTGGCGTCGCTTATCTATTACTGCTTGAATAAAATCTATTATACTTTCGCTATCTCTATTTCTTTCTGTTAGAATTTGGTAATTAAATCTTGTAACACATAATTCTACCAGTAAATTCTTCATCTATACAGTCCACTAGCCTATCTCGCCTATCTCCTTGTCTTTTCTTAGTGCATCTCATTCAAATCTATCAATTTCTTTCTATCTTCGAACATTTTTTGGTCCTTCGAGCCGGATCCTAGAGGTTTTTTGTGTAAGTGTAACAAGATTTAAAGTTTGTGAAAAGTGTCGTGTACACCCCTGTCGCATTGCTGAGCACCCTGGACGTTGTGCTGCGACAGGAAAATCAGTTCAAGGGACCGTGAGCGCAGTTTGAACTTCAGTGTGTATCTCATCCCATAATTCAGACATATCGTTATATAATAGGCTTCTCAAAGACGAGGGTGATAATGCCGCGTCGAGTGCTCGTTTGGTTCTTACGTCTCTAGTTCACTAGGGAAAATCTAGGTGGCGCGGGAATCTGGCACTCTGGAATTATCGCCATCTCCCCACCCACGGAGAGTGTAGCGTGTGCCTCGTCATCTCAGGAAGTAGTGGGGGTGGCCCCACTACTACACTACAGTCTCGCCTAGTCACCGCAATCCTGCCTCAAGATGGCAGCGAAACTAGCGCTGCAAGAGGCGCGGGCTACCACTATCTCGAATCTAACTGCCAATGCAAAAAACTTTCACGCTATGGACCTCTCAACCGCTGTCGACACAAGGGAGTTGCTTCGATCAGCATGGTCAAAGTTTGATACCGAACACGACCGCATCGTATCGTCATCTCGCGAAACAGCAATGGAACAGTCGTATTTTAAGGAAAACCGGTACGATGCGACCTTGCGGGCATATCTAGGCGGAGTAACGCTGTTAAACTTGCGGATAGAAGAACTCTCCCAGCAAGTACCGCCTGTCAAATCTCAAAGAGCATCTCGTTTCAGGACGGTACTTCCCAACATCTCATTACCGAAGTTTTCCGGTGCCTTCTCAGAGTAGAGACCCTTTGAGGAACTATTTTCTTTAATGATAAAACACAACTCAGACCTCTCACAAGTGGAGAAGTTACACTATCTCAGAACCAGCCTGGAGGGAGAAGCGGCTAAAGTCATCTCAGATCTGAAATTATCCGCTGATTCTTTTACGATAGCATGGAATAGATTGTCAGACAGATTCGACAACAAACGCCTACTAATCCTGGCTCATCTCGATAGGCTG
>NW_014570020.1:46011-47974 GCF_001313835.1 Polistes canadensis
ACGAGTGGTCCCAGTTTAGGAATCATCTCTCTCAGTTATCAGTCATAGAGACTCCCCGACGGATAAACCTCTCGTCAAAGGCAACCTCAATACAGGTTTATGGCTTCTCAGATGCCTCTCAACTTGCTATAAAAGCAGTTGTATATATCAGGGTGTTGTATGCTGACTTAACTTCAGTAGTCAGTCTAGTCTGTTCTAAGACGAAAGTAGCTCCTCTCAAGAGGTTAACCATTCCTAGACTTGAACTCTCAGCAGCGGCTCTGCTAGCCAAGCTGACCGCAAAAGTAATTAGACTTCTCGACCTTTCAGACGTTCCTACTTTCCTGTGGTCTAACTCTTCGGTGACCCTTGCATGGGTCAAAAACAATCCTATGAGATGGAAGGAATTCGTAGGCAATAGGGTAGCCGATATTCACGAGTCTGTACCCCATGCTTCTTCGAGATTCCTCTGCGGAAAGCTCAATCCAGCTGACTGTGCATCTCGCGGTCTCAGTGCATCTCAACTCATTGATCACCCACTATGGTGGAGTGGTCCACCATGGCTTTCTCAGTCGCCAGTATATTTGCCCTTGTCAGTGCCACCCTCACCGGAGGAGGATATGGAGGAACGTCCTGGCATCTCACTTGCACTCTCACAAGCCCATCCTCCAGTTTGGGACCTCGTTGACCTTCCGCAATCATCCTCCTTTAATCGGCATCTCACTAAACTACTTCGGATCACGGCAATCCTTCAGAAAGCGGTCTCGCGCTTTAAGAGGGTTCCTGGCTCGAGCTTGTCCGCCTCGCCATTGAATTCAGCAGACCTGGAGAAGGCAAAATCGTTCTGGATACGCGCGACTCAAGAGGCGTATTTCTCACCAGAATTAAGAACGTTGTCAGCAGGTCAATCTCTTCACAAACGTCACGTTCTGACGCGACTCACGGCCTTTGTCGATCGTGCAGGAATTCTCAGGGTTGGTGGACAGCTGCAAAATTCTCAGCTAATTGATGATAGTAAACATCCAGTCATACTACCTCGTCAGTCAAAAWTCACCAACCTAGTCATCTCCGATGCTCATGCCAGAACCATGCATDGAGGAACTCAGCTAACGCTCTCCTACATTCGAAAAACTTTCTGGATTATTGGAGGTCGTGCTCCAGTGAAGTCCTTCCTCAAAGATTGTCTCACTTGTGCTCGAATTCGTGGAGTGAGAGCACAACAACTCATGGCTCCACTCCMGGCATCTCGAGTRACACCATCTCTYGTGTTCRAGACTACAGGGCTGGATTACGCCGGGCCAGTCCCCATGAAGAATTTTCAGGGCAGAGGTGCAAAGTCCTTTAAGGGTTGGATAGCAGTGTTCATATGCTTCTTCACCTCTGCCGTTCATCTTGAAGTAGTCTCTGACTACTCCACCGAAGGATTTCTTAAGGCATTTCGACGGTTTACCAGCTGTAGGGGCATTCCAAAAACGCTCAGAAGCGACTGTGGTACTAACTTCCAGGGAGCAGACAAGCAGCTTAAGGAGCTTCTCTCAGCTGCAACGAAGGAATCCCTCAAGATCCAGAGACTTCTCGCTAATGACGGCACTAAGTGGATGTTCAATCCTTTAGCAGCACCACATATCGGTAAAAAATGGGAGGCGGCGGTGAAATCAATCAAGTATCATCTCAAACGAACCACCTCGGATACGTTGCTAACGTTCGAAGATTTCTCCACGTTCTTAGCTAAAGTTGAGGCGGTTCTCAACTCTAGACCTCTCAGCTTTCTCTCGGAAGACCCTGATGACATCAGAGCATTAACACCAGGGCATTTCATCAGAGGGGAAGCATTTACAACTATCCCCGAGCCTTCACTAATAGAAATCTCAGATTCCAGGTTATCTCATTTCCAGCGGATTCAAGAGCGCTTCCAGCAATTTTGGAAAAGGTGGTCGACGGAATGCCTGCAAGCGCATCAGACCACATCCAAATAGCAGACATC
>NW_014570020.1:51237-52523 GCF_001313835.1 Polistes canadensis
AAGAATTGAATTCTTCACGTAAAGTATTCAAAAAATATTGTAATAAAATAATTTTTTCCCTTTTTATGGACTGCAGTTGTTAACATGTAAATGTTATTTGCTAGATTTTAATGAACCTAACACTTTTGATTTGATAGTATACGCTTTAAAACTTGAAAGAAAACGTTTTACAGCTTTTGTTATATAGCATTTCTTTAGATATCTGATAGTTTTTACTTTTATGTAATCTAGAAAGCAGCGAAACTTTTTTTAAATATTGCAATGCTTCTCGGAGAAGTAACACTCCCGCCCAAACTCAAATTACAAAAGATTAACAAAGAACTTTATTTATGGAACTCTAATAACTGTTCAGGGGTTTTCTACAATTTTCCGTAATTTATCACGTCCGATCTTTTTGAGCTCCTGTCAAGATCTCCCCGATCAACAACTCGTAGCCTGGAAACGGCCTTTTTCAAGGACGGCTAAAAACAGGATCGTAACACTACTCCCCCTCTTCGAAATTGTCGTCCTGACAACTGCGGCTTGTCGTTTGGCGCCCCAACTTTGGCTCAGAGATGTGATGTTCTGCCATGGCCTTCTCTTCGCCGTACCTCGACCTGTTATTCACCCGGAGCATCAGCTTGCTCCGCCTAGAGGGAAAACCATGGCGTAAAAACCCCTAGGAGGCCGACGCGCCTGCCAGCATCTTTTCCGTATCCTTCCTAAGGTCAACGTTCCCACGCTTCTATAGCCTCCCTCCTCCTTCAGGACAGCACGCTTTCCCTAGGACAGGTTTTCTCCCTTAGAGTAGTTCGCATTCCTTCGGGACTGAACGCCTTCCTTCAGGAAACCACGTCTTCCTTCAGAGCTCCATATGGAACCTTTATTCCCATCCTAAACGGTAAACAAGAATGACAGAAAGCTTCCTGAATTTAACAATTTAAAATAAAATTAATTTCCCCCGAAAGTAAACCTACGCTACTCTAGTCGTCTCCTTTTACTCTCTACCCCCCTCTCTATAAAAGGAGCAAGACAATCCGCGTGTACCACGCGCTTCTTACCCCTACCAGACCTGCTGACACTAAAAACCAAATCATTAATATTTTTAAAAATAAAATAAGGCCCCTCCCAATCACTCTCCAGCTTCTTTGTTCTTCCTTTTTCCCGTCGAGATTGTACAACTATACCCTCTGTCCTTCTTTAAAATCCTTCCTCTTGGCCCTTCTGTCATACCAAGCCTTCGCCCTACAAGACTTCATCTCCATCCGCTCCCTTGCGAGCGAATGTATCTCTTTAAGCTTCGACCT
>NW_014570020.1:55143-56868 GCF_001313835.1 Polistes canadensis
AACTGGAATTCTCTTCCAAAATGCGATCAAGCACCTCGCTGGTCCCGTCCAAAATCCTTGACACAGTGCATTCATTTACTGAAATTAATTTCCGAAATTTCCCGACTAAACCGGACTTAGACAGGAAATCCCTCCCCAAAATGCAATCACCACTGATCTTCGCTACAACTCAAAACAACACTTTCGAAAATTGCCATAACTCCACCTTCGCCTTTACCTTTTCCACGGCAGAAAACACCTCCTCCGTTGAATAACGCAAACTCACACCTAATCTAACCCTCTCACGGCCTTCACGTCCTTTTTCCAGGGACGGACCAAAACAGAGTCGTAACAATATATTTAAATATATTTAGCGACGGTAAAATGTGCTATTAGAAAAAAGACGGAAAAGATGTCAGGTTGAACACAATCGAGTTTCGTTAAAAGAGAATTGAATTCTACACATAAAGTAACCAAAAAAAGTATTAATAAGATGATTTTTTCTCTTCTCTCTACCTGCAGTTATTAAAAAGTAAATAATATTTGCTAGATTTTATTGGACATAACACTTTTTATTTGTAASGATACGCTTTAAAGCTCAAAAGCAAACGTTTCATAGCGTCTGTTAAATAGCACTTATTTAATTTTTTTATTATTTGAACTAGGATCTAATTCAGAAAGTAGCGAAAATTTCTTTTTAAATATATTACAAAATTTTTACCAACGGTAAAATTGTGCTACTAGAAACAGAACAGAGTGGACGTCAGTTTTACTTCAATCGAGTTTTGTTGAAAAAGAAATAAACTCTTAACGTAAAGTAACAAAAAAATGTTGAAATAAAATGATTTTTTTTCTTTTTTTAGACTGCAATTGTTAAAATATAAATGTTCTTTGCTAGATTTTATTGGACATAACACTTTTTATTTGTAAGAATACGCTTTAAAGCTCAAAAGAGAACGTTTCATAGCGTCTATTAAGAAGCACTTTTTTAGATGTTTTTATAATTTTTAACTATAACCTAATCAAGAAAGTAGCGAAAATTTCTTTTAAAAAAATTAAAGCATTTTTAGCAACGGTAAAAATGTGCTACTGGAAAAGGAACAGAATGGACGCCAGACTTACTACAATTGATTTTCGTTAAAAAAGAATTAAATTCTTTATGTGAAGTAACTAGAAAAAGTTGTAATCAAATGATTTTTTTTCGTTTTCTTTGACTGCAGTTGTTGTAAAATAAATGATAAGAGCTAGATTTTATTAGACAAGAAACTCTTTATTTGTTAGTATTTGCTTTAAAACTGGAAAGAATACGTTTTATAGGTGTTGTTATTTTGTCTTTTAGTAGAAATTTTATAGTTTTTACTACCATTTAATCCAGAAAGTAGCGTTGATTTTCTTTTAAAAAATATAAGCATTTTTAGCAACGGTAAAATTGTGCTACTAGAAACAGAACAGAGTGGACGTCAGTTTTACTTCAATCGAGTTTCATTGAAAAAGAATTAAATTCTTTACGTTAAGTCACCCAAAAATGTTGGAATAAAATTATTTTTTCTCTTTTATTTGACTGCAATTGTTGAAATATAAATGTTATTTGCTGGAATTTATTAGACATAACACTTTTTACTTATTAAAATACGCTTGAAACTTAAAAGAAAATTTTTTACAGCTTTTGTTTTATAGCATTTCTATATGTATCTAATAGTTTAGAACTACGGTTTTATTCAAAAAGAATCACAAATTTCTTTTGAA
>NW_014570020.1:60458-61536 GCF_001313835.1 Polistes canadensis
TATATAGCATTTCTTTATGTATCTAATAGTTTTTAACTACGGTTTAATTCAAAAAGTAGCAAAAATTTCTTTCTAAATATGTTTAAACATTTTTAGCGACGGTTAAAATGTGCTACTACAAACAAAAGGGAATAGATGTCAGGTTTATTACAATCGACTTTCGTTGAAAATAATTGAGTTCTTCACGTAAAGTAACCAAAAAATGTTGTAATAAAATGACTTTTTTCCTTTTTTTAGAATGTAGTTGTTAAAATATTTATGTTATTTGCTGGATTTTATTGGACTTAACACTTTTTACTTATTAGTATACGCTTGAAAACTTGAAAGAAAATGTTTTACAACTTTTGTTTTACAGCATTTCTGTATGTGTCAGATAGTTTTGAACTGCAGTTTACTTTAGAAAGTAGCAAAAATTTCTTTAAAAATATATTTAAACATTTTAAGCGGCGGTTAAATTGTGGTACAAGAAACAAAACAGATTAAATGTCAGGTTTACCACAATCGAGTTTCGCTATAAAAGAATTGTATTCTTTACGTAAATTAACCAAAAAATGTTATATTAAAATGATTTTTTTTCTTTCTTCGGACTCCAGTTGTTAAAATATAAATGTTATTTGCTGGATTTTATTAGACATAACACTTTTTACTTATTAGAATACGCTTCAACTTGAAAGAAACTGTTTTACAGCTTTTGTTTTCTAGCATTTCTTTATGTATCTAATAGTTTAGAACTACGGTTTTATTCAGAAAGAAGTACAAATTGCTTTTAAAATATATTTAAACATTTTTAGCGGCGGCTAAAATGTTTTACTAGAAACAATAGGAAATAGATGTCAGGTTTATTACAATCGATTTTCGTTGAAAATAATTTGATTCTTCACGTAAAGTAACTTAAAAATATTGTAATAAAATGATTTTTTTCCTTTTTTTGGCCTGAGGTTGTGGAAGTATAAATGATATTTGCTGGTTTTTATTGAACGTGACACTTTTTATTTGTTAGAATACGCTTTTAAACATAAAAAAACGTTTTACAGCTTCTGTTATATAGCATTTCTTTATGTATCTAATAGTTTTGAAC
>NW_014570021.1:0-7129 GCF_001313835.1 Polistes canadensis
ATTTAATATAGAAAGTAGCGGAAATTTCTTTTTAAATATAATAATACATTTTTAGAAACGGTACAAATGTTATAGTAGAAACAAAACAGAATGGACGTCAGGTTTACTACAATCGAGTTTCGACGAAAAAGAATTGAATTCTTCACGTGAAGTAACCAAAAAAAGTTAAAAAAAAATGATTTTTTACTGTTTTTCTAGACAGCTGTTGTTGTAAAATAAATGATATATGCTAGATTTTATTAGGAATATGACTTTTGATTTTTTTGTAGTCGTTTTAAAATTTGAAAGAAAACATTTTATAGCTTTTGTTTTATTGGTCCTTTTTAAAAATTTTATAGTTTTTACCTACAGTATTGATCCTAAAGTAGCCAAACTTTTTTTTTAAATATACTCAAATATTTTTAGCAACGGTACAAATGTGCTACTAGAAACAAAACAGAATGGACGTCAGGTTTACTACAATCGAGTTTCGTTAAAAAAGAATTGAATTCTTTACGTAATGTTACCAAAAAATGTTAAAATAAAATGATTTTTTCTCTTTTTTTGGACTGCAGTTGTTAAAATATAAATGTTATTTGCTAGATTTTTTGGACCAAAAACTTATCATTTTTTAGTATACGCTTTAATACTTGAAAGAAAATATTTTATAGCATTTGTTCTATATCATTTTTTTAGATATTTAATAGTTTTCACTAATAATTAATCTTAAAAGCAGCGAAAACTTTTCCTAAATATATTGAAAAGTTTTTAGCGAAGGTACAATGTGCTATTAGAAACATTACAGAATGTATGTCTGGTTGACTACAATCGAGTTTCGACGAGAAAGAATTGAATTCTAAACGTAAAGTAACAAAAAAATTTCGTAATAAAGTGATTTTTTTCCTTTCTCTTGACTGCAGTATTCCAAATATAATTGATGTTTGCATACTTTTTTCGGTCTTAGCACTTATTATTTGTAAATATACGCTTTAAAACTTAAAAGAAAACGTTTTATTGCGTCTGTTAAATAGCACTTTTTTAGATTGTATTTATTTTATAACTACGATTTAATCCACATAGTAACTGAAATTTCTTTTTAAATATAGTAATACATTTTTAGCAACGGTTAAAATAAACTTCAAAGAACTAAAAAGAATAGATATTTTGTTGACTACAATCGAATTTCTTTTAAATATAATTGAATTCTAAACGTGAAGTAACCAAAAAAAGTTGTAATAAAATGATTTTTTTTTGTTTTTCTAGACAGGTGTTGTTGTAAAATAAATGATATATGCTAGATTTTATTAGCAATACCACTTTTGATTTTTTAGTATTCGTTTTAAAATTGGAAAGAAAACGTATTATAGCTTTTGTTTTATTGCTCTTTTTTAAAAATTTTATAGTTTTTACCTACAGTTTTTATCCTGAAAGTAGCAAAACTTTCTTTTTATATATACTAAAATATATTTAGCAACGGTACAAATGTGCTATTAGAAATAAAACAGAATGGACGTCAGGTTTACTACAATCGAGTTTCGTTGAAAAAGAGTTTAATTTTTTACGTAATGTTACCAAGAAATGTTTTAATAAAATAATTTTTTCTCTTATTTTGGACTGCAGTTGTTAAAATATAAATGTTATTTGCTAGATATTATTCGAACTAACACTTTTCATGTAATAGTATACGCTTTAAAACTTCAAAGATACGGTTTTATAGATTTTTTTCTATAGCATATCTTTAGATATCTGATAGTTTTCACTAATAATTAATCTATAAAGAAGCGAGAACTTTTCTTAAATATATTAAAAAGTTTTGAGCGAAGGTACAATGTGCTATTAGAAACATTATGGAATGGATGTCCGGTTGACTACAATCGAGTATCGATGAAAAAAAAATTGAATTCTAAACGTAAAGTAACCAATAAATTTCGTAATAAAATGATTTTTTTCCTTTTTCTTCGCTGCAGTTGTCCAAATATAAATTAAATTAGCATAATTTTTTGGGACTTAACACTTATTATTTGTAAGTATATGCTTTAAAGCTTGAAAGAAAACGTTTCATAGCGTCTGTTAAATAGCACTTTTTTAGATTGCATTGATTTTATAACTACGATTTAATCCAGAAAGTAGCGGAAATTCCTTTTTAAATATAATAATACATTTTTAGCAACTGTAAAAATAAACTACTAGAAACTAGACAGAATAGATATTTGGTTGACTTCAATCGAATTTCTTTAAAATATATTAGAACTATACACGGAAAGAAACTAAAAAAAGTAGTTATAAAATTATTTTTTCTCTTTTTTTGGACTGCAGCGGTTAAAATATAAATTTTATTTGCTAGATTTAATTGGACTGAACACTTTTTAATTGTTAGTATACGATTTAAAACTTACTTGAAAATTTTTTAAAGTTTGTGTTATATTGCTCTTTTTTAGAAATTTTATAGTTTTTATCTACAGTTTAAATCTTGAAAGTAGCAAAAAATTCTTTTGTAATATACTTAAACATTTTTAGCATTAGTACAAATGTGCTACTAGAATCAAAACAGAATAGACGTCAGGTTTACTACAATCTAGTTTCGACGAAAAAGAATTGAATCCTTTACTTTAAGTAAAAGAAAAAAGTTGTATTAGAATGATTTTTTCTTTTTTTTGGACTGCAGTTGTTAAAATTTAAATGTTATTTGCTAGATTTTATTGGATTTAACACTTTTCATTTGTTAGTATACGCTTTAAAACTTGAAAGAAAAGGTTTTATAACTTTTGTTCTACAGCATTTTTTTAGATATCTGATAGTTTGTACTAATAATTATATTAGAAAGCAGTGAAAATTTTTCTTAAATATATTAAAAATTTCTAGCGACAGTACAATGTGCTATTAGAAACAAGACAGAATGGATGTAAAATTACCTACAATCGAGTTTCGACGAAAAAGAATTGAATTCTACACGTAATGTAACCATAAAATGTTGTTATAAAATGATTTTTTTCTTTTTCCTTGACTGCAGTATTCCAAATATAATATGATGTTTGCATAATTCTTTTGGACTTATCAATTTTTATTTGTAAGTATACGCTTTAAAGCTTAAAATAAAACGTTTCATAACGTCTGTTAAATAGAACTTTTTTAGATTGTTTGTAATTTTTACCTTGGTTTTAATCCAGAAAGTAGAGAAAATTTCTATTCAAATAAATAAAAATTTTTTAGCAAATGTAAAAATGTTCTGTTAGAAACTATACAGAGAAGATGTTTGGTTTACTACAATCGAATTTTGTTGAAATATAATTGAATTCTACACAAAAAGTAACCAACAAAAGTTTTAATAAAATTACTTTTTTCTGTTTTCTTCGACTGCAGTTGTTGTAAAATAAATAATATATGCTAGAATTTATTGGACCAAACACTTTTTATTTGTTAGTATTCTCTTTAAAAATTGATAGAAAATTTCTTATAGATTTTGTTATACAGCTCTTATTTAGAAATTTTATAGTTTTTAACAACGATTTAATCCAGAAAGTAGCGATAATTTCTTTTTAAATATACTAAAACATATTTAGCAACGGTACAAATGTGCTGCTAGAAACAAAACAGAATAGACGTCAGGTTTATTACAATCGAGTTTCGACGAAAAAGAATTGAATCCTTTACGTAATGTAACCAAAAAATGTTGTAATAAAATGATTTTTTCTCCTTTTTGGGACTGCATTTGTTAAAATATAAATGTTATTTGCTAGATTTTATTGGACCAAACAATTTTCATTTGTTAGTATACGCTTTAAAACTTGAAAGAAAATGTTTTATAGCTTTTGTTCTACAGCATTTCTTTCGATATCTGATAGCTTTTACTAATAATTATTCTAGAAAGCAGCGTAAATTTTTCTTTATTATATTAAAAAGTTTCTAGCGACAGTACAATGTGCTATTAAAAACAAGACAGAATGGATGTCAGGTTTACTACAACCGATTTTTGACGAAATAGTATTGAATTCTTCACGTAATGTAACCAAAAAAAAGTTGTAATAATATGATTTTTTCTCTTTTTTTGGACTGCAGTAGTTAAAATATAAATTTTATTTGCTAAATATTATTCAAACTAAAACTTTTTATTTTTCAGTATACGCTTTAAAACTAAAAAGAAAATGTTTTATAGCTTTTGTTCTATAGCATTTCTTTAGATATCTGGTAGTTTTCACTAAAAACTAATCTAAAGAGCAGCGAAAACTTTTCCTTAATATATATATAAATTTTTAGCAACGGTAAAAGTGAACTACTAGAAAGTAAACAGAATAGATGTTTGGTTAACTACAATCGAATTTCTTCAAAATATAATGGAATTTTATACGTGGAGAACCCAAAAAAATTTGTTATAAAATGATTTTTTCTCTTTTTTTAGACTGCAGTGGTTAAAATATAAATTTTATTTGCTACAAGTTATTCGAACTAACACTTTTCATGTGTAAGTATACGCTTTAAAACTTGATATAGAATTTCTTATAGCGTCTGTTAAATAGCACTTTTTTAGATTGTATTTATTTTATAACTACAATTTAATCCAGAAAGTAACATCAATTTCTTTTCAAAGATAATGATACATTTTTAGAATTTGTAAAAATGAACTACTAGAATCTAAACATAATAGATGTTTGGTTGACTACAATCAAATTTCTTCATAATATAATAGAATTCTATACGTTAAGTAACATACAAAAGTTGTAATAAAATGATTTTTTTTTTTTTTTTTGGACTGCAGTGGTTAAAATATAAATTTCTTTAGCTACATAATATTCGAACTAACACGTTTCATTTGTAAGTATACGCTTTTAAACATGAAAGAAAATGTTTTATAGCTTTTGTTCTATAGTATTTCTTTAGATATCTGATAGTTTTCTCTAATAATTAATCTAGAAAGTAGCGAAAATTTTTAATAAATATATTAAAAAGTTCTTAGCAACGGTACAATGTGCTATTAGAAACATGAAAGAATGAATGACAGGTTGACTACAATCGAGTTTTCACGAAAAAGTATTGTATTCTACATGTAATATAAGCAAAAAATGTAATAAAATGATTTTTTCCCTTTTTTTGGACTGCAGTGGTTAAAATATAAATTTTATTTCCTAGATTTTATTGAACTGAACACTTTTTAAATGTAGTATACGGTTTAAAACTTACTAGAAAATTTTTTATAGTTTTTGTTATATAGCTATTTTTTAGAAATTTTATAGTTTTTATCTACAGTTCTAATCCTGAAAGTAGCAAAAATTTCTTTTGCAATATACTTAAACATTTTTAGCATTGGTACAAATGTGCTAGTAGAAACAAAACAGTATGAACGTCAGGTTTACTACAATCGAGTTTCGACGAAAAAGAATTGAATGCTACACGTAATGTAACCAAAAAATGTCGTTATAAAATGTTTTTTTTCTTTTTTTTTGAATGCAGTAGTTTAAATATAAATTAAATTAGCATAATTCTTTGGGACTTAACACATATTATTTGAAAGTATACGCTTTAAAGCTTGAAAGAAAACGGTTAATAGCGTCAGTCAAATAGCACTTTTTTAGATAGAATTTATTTTATAACTACGATTTAATCCAGATAGTAGCGGAAATTTCTTTTAAAATATATTATTACATTTTTAGCAACGGTAAAAATGAACTACGGGAAAGTAAACAGAATAGATATTTTGTTGACTACAATTGAATTTCTTCAAAATATAATGTAATTCTAAACGTGAAGTAACCACAAAAAGTTGCTAAAAAATGATTTTTTCTGTTTTTCTAGACAGCTGTTGTTGTAAAATAAATGATATATGCTAGATTTTATTAGCAATACCACTTTTTATTTGTTAGTATTCGCTTTAAAATTTAAAAGAAAACGTTTTATAGCTTTTGTTTTATTGCTCTTTTTTAAAAATTTTATAGTTTTTACTTATAGTTTTAATCCTGAATGTAGCAAAAATTTTTTTTTAAATATACTAACAAATTTTTAGCAACGGTACAAATGTGCTACTAGAAACAAAACAGAATGAACATCAGGTTTACTACAATCGAGTTATGTTTAAAAAGAATTGAAAACTTTTCGTAAAGTAACAAATAAAAGTTTTAATAAAATGATTGTTTCTCTTTTTTTGTACTGCAGTTGTTTAGATATAAATGTTATTTGCTAGATTCTTTTAGACCAAACACTTTTCATTTGTTAGTATATGCTTTAAAACTTGAAAGAAAATGTTTTATAGGTTTTGTTCTAAAGCATTTTTTTTAGTTATTTGATAATTTTTACTTATAATTAATCTAGAAAGCAGCGAAAACTTTTCTTAAAAATATTAAAAAGTTTTTAGCAAAGGTAAAATGTGCTATTAGAAACATTACAGAATGGATGTCAGGTTGACTACAATCGAGGTTTAACGAAAAATAATTGAATTCTAAACGTAAAGTAACCTAAAAATGTCGAATTAAAATGATTTTTTTCCTATTTCTTGACTGCAGTAGTTCAAATATGAATTAAGTTAGCATAATTCTTTCGGAATTAACACTTATAATTTGTAAGTATACGCTTTAAAGCTTGAAAGAAAACGTATTATTGCGTTTGTTAAATAGCACTTTTTTAGATTAAATTTATTTTATAACTACGATCTAATCCTGAAGGTAGCGGAAATTTCTTTTTAAATATAATAATACATTTTTAGCAACGGTACAAATGTGCTACTAGTAACAAAACAAAATGGACGTCAGGTTTTCTACAATCGAGTTTCGACGAAAAAGAATTGAATTCTTTACGTAATGTTACAAAAAAATATTGTAACAAAATGATTTTTTCTCGTTTTTTTTACTGCAGTGGTTTAAATATAAATGTTATTAGCTGGATTTTATTAGACCAAACACTTTTCTTTTGTTTGTATACGCTTTAAAACTTGAAAGAAATTGTTTTACAGCTTTTGTTCTACAGCATTTTTTAAGATATTTGATAGTTTTTACTTATAATTAATCTAAAAAGCAGCGAAAACTTTTCTTGAAACTATAAAAAAGTTTTTAGCGAAGGTACAATGTGCTATAAGAAACATTACAGAATGGATGTCAGGTTGGCTACAATCGAGTTTCGACGAAAAATAATTGAATTCTAAACGTAAAGTAGCAAAAAAATTTTG
>NW_014570021.1:9327-10601 GCF_001313835.1 Polistes canadensis
ACCAAACACTTTTCATTTTTTAGCATACGCTTCGAAACTGGAAAGAAAATGTATTATAGCTTTTGTTCTACAGCATTTCTTTAGATATTTGATAGTTTTTACTTATAATTAATCTAGAAAGCAGCGAAATCGTTTTTTAAATATATTAAAAAGTTTTTAGCGAAGGTACAATGTTCTATTAGAAACATTACAGAATGGGTGTCAGGTTGACTACAATCGAGTTTCGACGAAAAAGAAGGGAATTCTAAACGTAAAGTAACTAAAAAATTTAGTAACTAAATGATTTTTTTCCTTTTTCTTGACTGCAGTGGTCCAAATATAAATAAGGTTAGCATTATTCTTTCGGACTTAACACTTAGTATTTGTAAGTATACGCTTTAAAACTTGAAAGATAACTTTTCATAGCGTCTATTAAATAGTACTTTTTTATATTGTATTTATTTTATAACTACGATTTAATCCAGAAAGTAGCAGAAACTTTTTTTTAAATATAATAATACAGTTTTAGCAACGGTACAAATGTGCTACAAGAAACAAAAAAGAATGGACGTAAGGTTTACTACAATCAAGTTTTGTTGAAAAAGAATTGAATTCTTTACGTAATGTTACCAAAAAATATTGTAACAAAATGATTTTTTCTCGTTTTTTTTACTGCAGTTGTTTAAATATAAATGTTATTAGCTGGATTTTATTAGACCAAACACTTTTCATTTGTTAGTATAAGCTTTAAAACTAGAAAGAAAATGTTTTATAGTTTTGTTCTACAGCATTTTTTAGATATTTAATAGTTTTTGCTTTTAATTAATCTAGAAAGCAACGAAAACTTTTCTAGAAAATATTAAAAAGTTTTTAGCGAAGGTACAATGTGCTATTAGAAACATTACAGAATGGATGTCAGGTTACCTACAACCGAGTTTCGACGAAAAATAACTGAGTTCTAAACGTAAAGTAACCAAAAAATGTCGAATTAAAATGATTTTATTCTTTTTTCTTGACTCCAGTAGTCCCAATATAAATTAAGTTAGCATTATTCTTTCGGACCTAACAATTAGTATCTGTAAGTATACGCTTTAAAGCTTAAAAGAAAACGTTTCATAGCGACTGTTAAACTGCACTTTTTTAGATTGTATTTATTTTAATACTACGATTTAATCCATAAAGTAGCGGAAATTTCTTTTAAAATATAGTAATATATTTTTAGCAACGGTAAAAATGAACTACTGGAAACTAAACAGAATAGATATTTTTTTGACTACAATCGATTTTCTTCAAAA
>NW_014570021.1:13347-22145 GCF_001313835.1 Polistes canadensis
AAAGTAGCAAAAATTTCTTTTTAAATATACTAAAATATTTTGAGCAATGGTACAAATTTGCTACTAGAAACAAAACAGAATGGACGTCAGGTTTACTACAATCAAATTTCGACGAAAAAGAATTGAATTCTTTACGTAATGTAATTAAATAAAGTTGTAATAAAATGATTTTTTTCTGTTTTCTTCGAGTGCAGTTGTTGTAAAATAAATGATATATGCTAGATTTTATTGGACCGAACACATTTAATTTGTTAGTATACGCTTTAAAACTTAATACTAAATTTCCTATAGCGTCTGTTAAATAGCACTTTTTTAGATTGTAATTATTTTATAACTACGATTTAATCCAGAAAGTAGCGGAAATTTTTTTTTAAAGTTAATAATACCTTTTTTGCAACTGTAAAAATGAAGTACAAGAAACTAAACAGAATAGATTTTTAATTTCCTACAATCGAGTTTTGTTGAAAAAGAATTGAAGTCTTTACGTAAAGTAACAAAAAAAATGTAATAAAATGATTTTTTTTCTTTTTTTGGACTGCAGTTGTTAAAATATAAATGTTATTTGCTACCTGTTATTAGACCTAACACTTTTTATTTGTTAGAATACGCTTTAAAACTTGAAAGAAAATGTTTTATAGCTTTTGTTCTACAGCATTTCTTTACATATTTGATAGTTTTTACTTATAATTAATCTAGAAAGCAGCGAAAACTTTTCTCAAATATATTGAAAAGTTTTTAGCGAAGGTACAATGTACTATTAGAAACATTACAGAATGGATGTCAGGTTGACTACAATCGAGTTTTGACGAAATGGAATAGAATTCTACACGTAATGTAACCAAAAAATGTCGTAATAAATCGACTTCTTTATTTTTCTTGACTGTAGTAGTCAAAGTTTAAATGATGTTTGCATAATTCTTTTGGACTTATCACTTTTTATTTCTAAGTATACGCGATAAAGCTTGAAAAAAAACGTTTCATAACGTCTGTTTAATAACACTTTCTGAGATTGTATTTATTTTATAACTACGAATTAATTCAGAAAGTAGCGAAAATTTCTTTTTGAATATAATAATACATTTTTGGCAACTGTAAAAATGAACAAATAGAAACTAAACACAATTGATATTTTGTTGACTACAATCGAATTTCTTCAAAATATAATTGAGTTCTAAACGTAAAGTAACCAAAAAAATTTAAAAAAAAATGAGTTTTTCTCTTTTTTTGGACTGCAGTGGTTAAAATATAAATTTTAATTGCTAGATATTATTTGAACTGACACTTTTTATTTGTTAGTATACGCTTTAAAACTTGAAAGAATATGTATTATAGCTTTGTTCTATAGCATTTCTTTAGATATCTGATAGTTTTCAGTAATAATTAATCTATAAAGCAGCAAAAACTTTTCTTAGATATATTAAAAATTTTTTAGCGAAGGTACAATGTGCTATTAAAAACATTACAGAATGGATTTCAGGTTGACTACAATCGAATTTCGACGAAAAAGAATTTAGTTCTACACGTAATATAACCAAAAAATTTGGTAATAAAATAATTTTTTTTCTCTTTCTTGACTGCAGTTGTCCAAATAAAAATATGTAAGCATAATTTTTTCGGACTTAACACTTATTATTTTTAAGTATACGCTTTAAAACTTGAAAGAAAACGTTTTATAGTGTCTGTTAAGTAGCACTTTTTTAGACTGTATTTATTTTATAGCTACGATATAATCCAGATAGTAGCGGTAATTTCTTTTTAAATATAATAATACATTTTTAGCAACGGTAAAATGAACTACTGGAAACTAAACAGATAAGATATTTTGTTGACTACAATCGAATTTCTTAAAAATATAATTGAGTTCTAAACGTAAAGTAACCAAAAAAATTCGTAATAAAATGATTTTTTCTTTTTTTTTGGACTGCAGTGGTTAAAATATAAATGATATTTGCTAGATTTTATTGGACCAAACTCTATTCATTTCTTAGTATACGCTTCGAAAATTGAAAGAAAATGTTTTATAGCTTTTTTCTACAGCATTTCTTTAGATATTTGATAGTTTTTACTTATAATTAATCTAAAAAGAAGCGAAATCTTTTTTTAAATGTATTAAAAAGTTTTTAGCGAAGGTACAATGTGCTAAAACAAACAAGACAGAATAGATGTACGGGTGTGTACAATCGAGTTTCGACGAAAAAGAATTAAACTCTAAACGTTATGTAAAAAAAAATTGTACTAATAAATTGATTTTTTAATTTTTCTTGACTGCAGTAGTCCAAATATAAATGATGTTTCCATAATTCTTTCGGACTTATCACTATTTATTTGTAATTTAACGCTTTAAAGCTTGAAAAAAAACGTTTCATAGCGTCTGGTAAATACGACTTTCTTAGATTGTATTTATTTTATACCTACGATTTAATCCAGAAAGTAGCGAAAATTTCTTTTTGAATATAATAATACATTTTTGGCAACCGTAAAAATGAACAACAAGGAACTAGACACAATAGATGTTTCGTTGACTACTATCTAATTTCTTTAAAAATTAATGGAATTTTACACGTGAAGTAACCAAAAAAAGTTGTAATAAAATGATTTTTTTCTGTTTTTCTAGAAAGCTGTTGTTGTAAAATAAATGATATATGCTAGATTTTATTAGCAATACCAAATTTATTTGTTAGTATTTTCTTTAAAATTTGAAAGAAAATGTTTTATAGCTTTGGTTTTATCGTTTTTTTTTTTAAATTTTATTGTTTTTACCTACAGTTTTAGTCCTGAAAGTAGCAAAAATTTCTTTTTAAATATACTAAAATATTTTTATTACCGGTACTAATGTGCTACTAGAAACAAAACAAAATGGACGTCAGGTTTACTACAATCGAGTTTTGTTAAAAAATAATTGAATTCTTCTCGTAAAGTAACAAAAAAAAGTTGTTATAAAATGATTTTTTCTTTTTTTTTGTACTGCAGTTGTTTAAATATRAATGGTATTTGCTAGATTTTATTGGACTAAACACTTTTCATTTGTTAGTATAAGCTTTAAAACTTGAAATAAAATGTTTTATAGCTTTTGTTCTACAGCATTTTTTTTAGATATTTGATAGTTTTATCTTATAATTAATCTATAAAGCAGCAAAATCTTTTTTTAAATATAATAAAAAATTTTAGCGAAGTTACAATGTGCTACTAGAAACATTACAGAATGGATGTCAGGTTTTCTACAATCGAGTTTCGACGAAAAAGAATTGAATTCTAAACGTAAAGTCCCCAAAAAATGTCAATTTAAAATGATTCTTTTCCTTTTTTTTGTCTACAGTAGTCCAAAAATATATTAAGTTAGCATAATTCTTTTGAACTTAACACTTATTATTTTTAAGTGTACCCTTTAAAGCTTGAAAAAAAATTTTTCATAGCGTCTGTTAAATAGCACCTTTTTAGATTGTATTTATTTTATACCTACGATTAAATCCACAGAGTAGCGAAAATTTCTTTTTGAATATAATAATACATTTTTTGCAACTGTAAAAATGAACAACTGGAAACTAGACACAATAGATGTTGAGTTGACTACAATCGAATTTCTTCAAAACTTAATGGAATTTTACACGTAAAGTAACCAAAAAAAGGTGTAATAAAATGATTTTCTCTTTTTTTGGACTGCAGTGGGTAAAATATAAATATTATTGGCTAGATATTATTCGAACTAAAACTTTTCATGTGTTAGTATACTTATTAAATCTTGAAAGAAAATGTTTTATAGCTTTTGTTCTATAGCATTTCTTTAGATATCTGATAGTTTTCATTAATAAATAATCTATGTGACTTCCCAGAAGAGGACCGCCAAGGAGCAAGAACAATTTTAGATAATTCTCCGATCCGATACCGACTTTTTTGCAGTCTTCTTGCAAAGAGAATAAATGCCTTATTTTGGGTCTGCCTATAGAGCCAGTACTTTACCTGGGATCTGGGCTAGAAGCGGAACTTAACCCCTTTAATGAGAAAGAGATGACAACTTACTTTGATGGTAATATTGCTCTATTATTTTACGGAATCCTCGGAGTGCGGCCCTCTTGTGCTGATTTCTGGAGCTCCTTAATTCCAATTCTGCTAGTGTTGAATTTTAAAGATAGGTACAAGGAATCATGTGCAAAAGAAGCTTAGTTGTTGGTTCGAAACAATTCCAAAAATTTTAGGTAAAATAACAGTATATTCTTAAGTAAACTTTAACAATAAACAACACGAGGTTATGCACAGTATAACTCACAAYACGAACACAGACAATAGCAAATGTAGAACTTTTATAAATGTAAAGATTAAGAAACAATTATCGATTAACTTGTTTACAAACGTAGCAAGCTTAGTAATAAATGTCGAATTCAAAAACAGATTTCAAACCTAATAGCAATTGTCATACTACGAAACAAATATCGAACTTAGTCGACGCAAAAATTGTAGACAAAGGTTCGACGCGAAACACTCGACTTATGGTGTTAGGTCTTACTGATCGACCCACGGTAACAGATATTAAATTGTAAAAACCGTCAAAATTACTAAGGTTYACGCAATAGACTAATTTATGAAGCGAAATAATCAAAGTATTGTAGTAGTCTTTTTATGTGTTTTAAGTATAATGGTTGCCGGTAGACTGACGGCGAGGAGTCTCTAAGCTCCCCACGTCGAGTCCCGCACAGCCGAGTGAGCGGTACCCCCACTCGCGCTAGGTGCTTCCTCCACTACCGACCCTTACCAACCCGTGGGAAACAAATCTGCTGATCTTTTAGGTCTGCACGTGTGAATAAATATTAGTTACAATCAAGCTCCAAACTGCTGTCGTCAGCTGGAAATGGAATTTGCCTCGAAAAAATATCATTTACTATCAAGCGCTAATTCCCGGTAGCGACTAAGGTATCAGGTTACTATCAGGCAGAAATTCCTGGAACTGCCCGTGCGCCCCACACTAGAGCCAAGAGATTTCCTTTCATTGCACGTGTGCCCCATTACGACTGTTGGAACTGTATGTTTCAGCTAACATTATTACCTCATATAATTGTTATTAACTATTTGTTCCATTATTTCACAATAACTGTCAAAATTTATTTCCAATCAAAAAGAACAACAAAATATATAACAATGTTATCTGCAGCAACCATTTAATTAAAGATAAATGCAAATAGCAATTGTTATATCAACCAAATGTTAACAGCAAGTGTCGGTAATGTAAGAGCACGAAGTCGGTATTACAGACTTGCACTTATCGACAGACCTGCTTACCGACCCCATTGGTAGGTAAGGTAGGTTTCCACATGAACGACAATTGATCCGTACCATTCTAATTTCCATATGCTACAAAAATGCAAATATCGATGGTCGTTCATGAGAGCACCCATTAGATAAAAGTGCAAATTATACAATATGTAGAGAAAAACATCGCGTACTAAAATATKAGGATACAAAACAATATAGATACTAATTTGTTAATGAAGAAAAAGCAAATATTAACGCTAAATATATAGAATTATGACAAAATTCAGATTTACTATAAATACTTGAATTTTCGAAATTATTTGTCACTATGACGTGACACCTCCCCTCTTTAAAAGAAGCACGTAGGAATTCATTTCCTACTGCTTCGTAAAGAGCGAAATTTCTGAAGGATTTCGTTGTCCGCATAAAACCGCAATCCCTTACCGGGTGATTCATTGGTTTGCGAGCTGCTTGTAGCCGTCGTTAGTTAATTGCCACTGGCCAAACTGTTTACTGTATCGGACTGCTCCGTTGTGATTTCACGGAGTTCGGTTTCGGTTGATGCAGCCCGGCGATCCTTACTGTTCCCTAACTGGAGAAGTAGGCCTGTTATTGAGCCCCAAATAGCACCCAATARATGGATGCTCCACCCATATACCGTGTGTAGGGCGTAACCACGCAAGATGGAATCAACGACCAACTTTATTATTTTAAATATAAACATTACCCCCAGTATTGCCGCACTGACTGACCTGAATTTTAAAAGTCCGTTCCACACTTTCGAAGTAACGTTTTTCGCAAATTTGTTAAATTCGCTTTTACTCACAAAGTTCATAAAATTTAATGTTTTTGTTTGCACTTTTTGACCGGTTGCCCCCCTGGCAATATTGTTCAGTATAGAGGGCTGTTCTATAGGAAACATTACGTTGTCCCTAAGATTGTCCAGATCCGCCTGTGTGTAAATACCACTGGTTGCCAAGGATCCCGCGTCAGTATATTTCCACAACACTTCCGTGTCTGGTTCCAAAACTTGTGGATCCTTCACGTAAGTTAGCTTTTGCAGCAACTGGTACGAAACACCTTTAACCAGATATTCTTGTGGTAGTAGTGCGCTGCAGGATTCTTCGGTGCCCTTACCCACCAAAATTCTGGATTTTGGCCTAAGGAACATGCTGGTGTTTTGATATGTCACTGGGAGTTCACGATAACATTCTCCCGCGTGTCTAACCCTTACAGGAACCGGTGTGCATTTGATATTATGTGCAACTTCACCGCCTATCCCTGCCATGTATCCCGGTTTTTTCATTACCGTATACGCAAAGACATCAAAAAGAATCGCGGCCAAGGCCAACGCATTTCTGATTACTTGCTGTTCCAGATTACATCTTTGTTGTAGTACACTGTGGTATAGAGCCTCCAACTGGCCACGATGATGCCTTTCATAATACACAAATTTCGAGTTCACGTAGGCGAAAAAATCCATATTGTTAGGTGTTATTTTCGCCTTCGATGTGAACGTGCTTTCCCGCTGTGTTTCTAAAATGAACAGCTTTGGATGTTCTGTCGTGATCAAACTATACCCACAGAGATGGTGTTCTTCCTTGCCCCTTAATGCGAAAGTCGTATCCCCCTCTGTCACCGTATACATTGCTGACAGTATTAAAACGGTAACAGGCGAAACTATTTTTGTTGCAGTGCCTTCGTATAAAGCTGTGTATTGTTCGAAGTTGGACGCTGATTGAGGAATTATTGTCCCAAATGCACTCCCGTCCCCGTCCGTGATGCATGTTCCCCCCAAAAAGGTGCACCGCACATTTCCCCGTAGTGAAATCACATTATCCTTCACTCTCACTGTTCCCGTATATGTTCTTATATTTGTTCGTACTACACTTTGCACTACCACACCGTCCCATGTTYYGTCGGTATCTGCGTATTGTGTGCTGAGGCACTTACCGTCGGTGGCTATGGAGCCTGCTAATGTAACACTCCGAAAATCGGTCGTATTTACCCGAAGTTCAGTCAATTAAGTGAACGAATTTAAAGAAAGTGTACCAGTACTTATAATCGATTTGCAAATGTCGGCAGACACGTCCATCAGATATATGCGGCGCCCGTTATGAACAGCTGATATATGCGAGCTCATGCCGCAGTAATAAATGACACGGTCAACATCAATCCGACACTAGTATACCGGTGTTGTATCGTAGTCAGTCAGCTGCAACAGCTGTATGTACGTCTTCGTCTGATTGGGTGTTGTGGTGGGGAGATTGCAGTCCCCCGCCTCCAGCAGTGACACAGATGTTATATTCGCAGCTGTTCCGCCGCAATCGTAACCCAACAATGCGGAAGCCATTGTGACGCAACCGATGATGATGCAGCAAAGTTCGGAATGCATCCTTTCTGTGGCAGATGTACAGGACTTGACAAAAATTTCTTATAATAGATTCATACAAAGGTTATATATGTGATAACTATGCAAGAATTGTCCTAATTTTTATTTCTAGTTAATTTAACTTTGTCTCGATGGACAATCCTACTTCCATTTTTATAACTAATTTTTATGTTATTATTACGTAGAATCTCTAGAATCTGGTGGGGGCCAGTGTACTGGTCTCCAAGCCTAGAAGTTAGTTGTTTCAACAAATGGACGTTATTTCCGACCTCAAGTTTTTGGCCGCGAGAATTTTGATCATAATAAAATTTGGATTTTATTTTTGCGCCCACAAGGTTCCTTCTTGCTATTTTCTGAGCTGACCTAATTTTATGAACTAAGTCTAAATAGTATTCTAAATAGGTATTCTCTAGGGCAATGATCGTAAGCACCTCTCCCGAGGGAGCATTCGCTTGTCTTCCGAATACGAATTCATGAGACGTGAACCTACTTCCCTCATGCGTGCTAGTATTGTATGCGAACATAGCATGAGTGAGCCAATTATCCCACTCGCTCTTCTTACTAATAAATTGTTTTAAGTATTCTATTAATACAATATGCCAACGCTCAAGTGACCAATTTGACTGTGGGTGAAATGCTGCGGTTTTTATTTGCTTACAACGGTACTGTTTAGCAATTGCTCTCAGTAAGGATCCTGTGAAATTTTCCCTTGATCCGTCAAAATTGAGCGTGGCGCTCCGAATATATTACAAAAATTATGGACCATGCCCTCCGCAACATCAACTGATGTAGCAGTCTTCAGAGCCCCTGCAACGAAAAATTTTGTTAGTGAATCCTGTATGGTAAGAATATATTTATTGCCCTTTTCTGTTTCCGGAAGTGGTCCAACAATGTCCAGGGCAATTTTGTCGAATGCCGCTCCTGGCGTATCGGTTAGTATCATTGGCTCCCTGGACTTTATTTTAACTAATTTCTTTACATGACATCCTCCGCAATTTCTAATGTATTCTTGTATGTCTTTTTTCATATTGGGCCAATGATACCCCTGCCTAATTCTGTTATAAGTTTTTGTTACACTCTTATGTCCMCCGAYAGCYGAAKWGTGGCATTCCGCAAGAATGTCATCACGCTTTTCCTGTTCTAGGATTAGAATTTCATTAAG
>NW_014570021.1:23041-37866 GCF_001313835.1 Polistes canadensis
TATACACAATTTTGAACGAATAGTCAGCTAACTTCAAAATCCATTTCACGAGTCTCGAAGTCGGATCTTTAATTGACTTGAGCCAAACTAGCGGCTTGTGATCRGTTATCAGAGTAAACTCCCGCCCGTATAAATAAGGCCTAAAATAACTTGTCGCATATACTACTGCCAGAAGTTCTCTTTCAATTGTAAAGTAGTTTATTTCTGCTTTATTCCAAATTCGCGAGCAGTATGAGACAGGCAGATCCTTCCCGACAGGACCCTGATTCCAGACGGCACCAATGGCATAGCCGGATGCATCCGTTGCCACGTTAAAGGGCAAGTTAAAATTTGGAAACTGTTGTATCGGTTCCCTGCACAATGAGTCTAAATATTAACGCTAAATATATAGAATTATTACAAAATTCAGATTTACTATAAACACTTGAATTTTCGAAATTAGTTGTCACTATGACGTGACATCTATAAAGCAGCGAAAACTTTTCTTAAATATATTAAGAAGTTTTTAGCAAAGGTACAATGTGCTATTAGAAACATTACAGAATGGATGTTAGGTTGAATACAATCGAGTTTCGACGAAAAAAAATGGTATTCTAAACGTAATGTAACTAAAAAATATAGTAATAAAATGATTTTTTTCCTGTTTCTTGATTGCAGTATTTAATATATAAATGATGTTTGCATAATTTTTTCGGACTTAGCACTTATTATTTGTATGTATACGCCTTAAATCTTGAAAGAAAAGGTTTCATAGCGACTGTAATATAGCACTTTTTTAGATTGTATTTATTTTATAACTATGATTTAATATAAAAAGTAGCGGAAATTTCTTTTTAAAAATAATAATACATTTTTAGCAACAGTACAAATGTGCTACTAGAAACAAAACAGAATGGACGTCAGGTTTACTACAATCGAGTTTTGACGAAAAAGAATTGAATTCTTCACGTAATGTAACCAAAAAATGTTGTAATAACAAGATTTTTTTTTTTTTTTGGACTGCACTATTCTAAATATAAATAATCTTTGCATAATTTTTTCGGTCTTAGCACTTATTATTTGTAAGTATACGCTTTAAAACTTGAAAGAAAACGTTTCATCGCGTCTGTTAAATAGCACTTTTTAAATTGTATTTATTTTATAACTACGATTTAATCCAGAAAGTAGCAGAAACTTCTTTTTAAATATAATAATACATTTTTAGCAACGGTAAAAATGAACTACTAGAAACAAAACAGAATGGACGTCAGGTTTACTACAATCGATTTTCTTCAAAATTTAATGAAATTTTACACGTAAAATAACCAAAAAAAGTTGTAATAAAATGATTTTTACCCTTTTTTTGGACTGCAGGGGTTAAAATATAAATTTTATTTTCTAGATATTATTCGAACTTACACTTTTCATTTGTTAGTATAAGCTTTCAAACATAAAAGACAATATTTTATAACTTTTGTTCGATAGAATTTCTTTAGATATCTGATAGTTTTTACTAATTATTTATCTAAAAATTTAGCGAAAATTTTTCTTCAATTTATTGAAAAGTTTCTAGCGACGGTATAATGTGCTAATACAAACAAGACAAAATAGATGTCAGGTTTACTACAATCGAGTTTCGACGAGAATGAATTGAATTCTAAACGTTAAGTAACAAAAAATGTAGTAATAAAATGACTTTTTTCCTTTTTCTTGACTAAAGTTTTCCTAATATAAATGATGTTTGCCTAATTCTTTCGGACTTATCACTTTTTATTTTTAAGTATTCGCTTTAAAACTTGAAAGAAAACGTTTTACAGCTTTTGTTATATAGCATTTCTTTATGTATCTGATAGATTTGAACTACGGTTTAGTTAAAAAAGTAGCAAAAATCTCTTTTTGAATATAATAATATATTTTTAGCAACTGTAAAAGTGAACTACTAGAAACTAGATAGAATATATGTTTGGTTGATTCCAATTTAATTTCTTCAAAATTTAATTGAATCTTACACGTGAACTAACCAAAAAAGTTTGTAATAAAATGATTCTCTCTCTTTTTTTGGACTGCAGTGGTGAAAATATAAATTATATTCGCTAGATATTATTCGAACTAACACTTTTCATGTGTTGGTATACGTTTTAAAACTTTATATGAAATGTTTTATAGCTTTTGTTTTATAGCATTTCTTTAGATAACTGATAGTTTCCCCTAACAATTAATCTATAAAGCAGCGAAAACTTTTCTTAAGTACAATTAAAAGTTTTTAGCGAAGGTACAATGTGCTAATAAAAACATTACAGGATGGATGTCAGGTTGACTACAATCGAATTTCGACAAAAATAATTTAATTCTACAAGTAAAGTAACCAAAAAATCTCGTAATAAAATGATTTTTTTTCTTTTTCTTGACTGCAGTTGTCCAAATAGAAATTAAATTAGCATAATTCTTTGGGACTTAACACTTATTATTTGTAAGTATACGCTTTGAAGCTAGAAAGAAAACGTTTTATTGTGTCTGGTAAATAGCACTTTTTTAGATTGTATTTATTTTATAACTACGATTAAATCCATAAAGTAGCGAAAATTTCTTTTTGAATATAATAATAAATTTAAAGCAACAGTACAAATGTGCTACTAGAAACAAACCAGAATGGACGTCAGGTTTACTACAATCGAGTTTTGTTGAAAAAGAATTGAATTCTTGTCGTAAAGTAACAAAAAAAAGTTGTAATAAAATGATTTTTTCTCTTTTTTTGTACTGCAGTTGTTAAAATATAAATGTTATTTGCTAGATTTTATTGGACCAAACACTTTTCATTTCTTATTATACGCTTTGAAACTTGAAAGAAAATGTTTTATAGCTATTGTTCCACAGCATTTCTTTAGATATTTGATAGTTTCTTCTTATAATAAATCTAAAAAGCAGCGAAATCTTTTTTTAATGTATTTAAAAGTTTTTAGCGAAGGTAGAATGTGCTAATACAAACAAGACAAAATAGATGTCAGGTTTGCTACAATCGAGTTTCGACGAAAATAAATAGAATTCTAAACGTAAAGTAACAAAAAAATTATGTAATATTATAATTTTTTTCCTTTTTCTTGAGTGCAGTTGTCCTAATATAAATTAATGTAGCATAATTCTTCGAGACTTAACACTTATTATTTGTAAGTATACGCTTTAAAGCTTGAAAGAAAACTTTTCATAGCGTCTGGTATATAGCACTTTCTTAGATTGTATTTATTTTATAACTACGATTTAATCCACATAGTAGCAGAAATTTCTTTTTGAATATAGTAATACATTTTTAGCAACGGTAAAAATGAACTACTGAAAACTAAACAGAATAGATATTTTGAAGACTACAATTGAATTTCATTAAAATAAATTGAATTCTTTACGTTAGGTAACCAAAAAAAGTTGTAAAAAAATGATTTTTTTTTGTTTTTCTAGAAAGCTGTTGTTGTAAAATAAATGATATACGCCAGATTTTATTAGCAATACCAATTTTATTTCTTAGTATTTTCTATAAAATTTGAAAGAAAATGTTTTATAGCTTTTGTTTTATTGCTCTTTTTTAAAAATTTTATAGTTTTTACCTACAGTTTTAGTCCTAAGAGTAGCAAAAGTTTTTCTTTAAATATACTAAAATATTTTTATCAACGGTACAAATGTTCTACTAGAAACAAAACAGAATTGACGTCAGGTTTACTACTACCGAGTTTCGACGAAAAAGAATTAAATTCTTCACGTAATGTAACCAAAAAATGTTGAAATAAAATAATTTTTTCTTTTTTGTTGGCTACAGTTGTTAAAATATAAATGTTATTTGCTAGATTTTATTGGACCAAAAACTTTTCATGTGTTAGTATACGCTTTAAAACTTGAAAGAAAAGGTTTTATAGCTGTTGTTCTATAGCATTTCTTTAGATATCTGATAGTTTTCACTAAAAATTAATCTATAAAGCAGCGAAAGCTTTTCTTGAAAATATTAAAAATTTTTTAGCGAAGGTACAATGTGCAATTAGAAACATTGCAGAATGGATGTCAGGTTGACTACAATCGAGTTTCGACGAAAAAGAATTGAATTCTAAACGTAAAGTAACCGAAAAATTTCGTAATAGAATGATTTTTTTGTTTTTTCTTGACTGCAGTTGTCTAAATATAAATTAAATCAGAATATTTCTTTAGGACTTAACACTTAGTATTTGTAAGTATACGCTTTAAAGCTTAAAAGAAAACGTTTCATAGCGTCTGGTATATAACTCTTTTTTAGATTGTATTTATTTTATAGCTACAATCTAATCTAGAAAGTAGCGGAAATTCCTTTTTAAATATAATAATACATTTTTAGCATCGGTACAAATGTGCTACTAGAAACAAAACAGAATAGACGTCAGGTTTACTACAATCGAGTATTGTTGAAAAAGAATTGAATTTTTCTCGCAAAAAAACAAAAAAAAGTTGTAAGTAAAAGATTTTTTTTCTTTTTTGTACTGCATTTGTTTAAATATAAATGGTATTTGCTAGATTTTATTGGACCAAACACTTTTTATTTCTAAATATACGCTTTAAAACTTGAAAGAACATGTTTTATTGCTTTTATTCTACAGCAATTCTTTAGATATTTATTAGTTTTTACTGTTAATTAATTTAAAAAGCAGCGAAAACTTTTCTTAAAAATATTCAAAAGTTTTTAGCGAAGATACGTTTTGCTATTAGAAACATTACAGAATGGCATGTCAGGTTGACTACAATCGAGTTTCGACGAAAAAGAATAGAATTCTAAACATAAATTAACTGAAAAATGTAGTCATTAAATGATTTTTTTCTTATTTCTTGACTGCAGTATTCCAAATATAAATGATGTTTGCATAATTTTTTCGGTCTTAGAACTTATTACTTGTAAGTATACGCTTTAAAGCTTGAAAAAAGACGTTCTATAGCGTCAGTTATATAACGCTTCTTTAGATTGTATTTATTTTATAATTACGATTTAATCCAGATAGTAGCGGAAATTTCTTTATAAATATAGTAATATATTTTTAACAACGGTAAAAATGAACTACTAGAAACTAAACAAAATAGATATTTTGTTTACTACATTCAAATTTTTTCAAAATATAATTCAATTCTAAACGTAAAGTAACCAAAAAAAGGAGCAAAAAAAATATTTTTTTTTCTGTTTTTCTAGACCGCTCTTGTTGTAAAATAAATGATATATGCTAGATTTTATTAGCAATACCACTTTTAATGTTTTAAAATTGGAAAGAAAACGTTTTATAGCTTTTGTTTTTTGCTCTTTTTTTAAAATTTTATAGTTTTACCTACAGTTTTAATCCTGAAAGTAGCAAAACTTTCTTTTTATATACACTTAAATATTTTCAGCAACGGTACAAATGTGCTACTAGAAACAAACCAGAATGGACGACAGGTTTACTACAATCGAGTATTGTTGAAAAAAAATTGAATTCTTCTCGTAAAGTAACAAAAAAAAGTTGTAATAAAATGATTTTTTCACTTTTTTTGTACTGCATTTGTTTAAATATAAATGTTATTTCCTCGATTTTATTGGACCAAACACTTTTCATTTCTTAGTATACGCTTTAAAACTTGAAAGAAAAGGTTTTATAGATTTTGTTCTAAAGCATTTCTTTAGATATCTGATAGTTTTCACTAATAATTAACCTAGAAAGCAGCAAAAACTTTTCTTAGATATATTGACAAAATTTTAGTTAAGGTACAATGTGCTATTAGAAACATTACAGAATGGATGTCAGGTTGACTACAATCGAGTTTCGACAAAAAGGAATTGGATTCTAAACGTAAAGTAATCAAAAAATGTCGCGATAAAATAATTTTTTTCCTTTTTCTTGACTGCAGTAGTCCAATTATAAATGATGTCTGCATAATTCTTTCGGACTTATCACTTTTTATTTGTTAGTATACGTTTTAAAGCTTGAAAAAAAACGTTTTATTGCGTCTGTTAAATAGCACTTTCTTAGATTGTATTGATTTTATAACTAAGATTAAATTCAGAAAGTAGCGAAAATTTCTTTTTGAATATAATAATACATTTTTAGCAACGGTACAAATGTGCTACTAGAAACAAACCAGAATGGACGTCAGGTTTACTACAATCGAGTTTTGTTTGAATTAGAATTGAATTCTTCTCGTAAAGTAACAAAAAAAAATTTTAATAAAATGATTTTTTCGCTTTTTTTGTACTGCAGTTGTTTAAATATAAATGTTATTTGCTAGATTTTATTGGACCAAACACTTTTTATTTCTTAGTATACGCTTTGAAACTTGAAAGAAAATGTTTCATAGCTTTTGTTCTACAGCATTTCTTTAGATTTTTGATAGTTTTTACTTGTAATTAATGTAGAAAGAAGCGAAATCTTTTTTTAAATATATTGAAAGGTTTTTAGCGAAGGTACAATTTGCTAATACAAACAAAACAAAATAGATGTCAGGTTTACTACAATCGAGTTTCGACGAAAAAGAATTGAATTCTAAAGGTAAAGTAACAAAAAATTGTACTAATAAATTGATTTTTTTAATTTTTCTTGACTGCAGTAGTCCTAATATAAATTAAATTAGCATAATACTTTGAAACTTAACACTTATTATTTGTAAGTATACGCTTTAAAGCTTGAAAGAAAACGTTTCATAGGATCTGTTAAATAGCACTTTTTTAGATTTTATTTATTTAGTAACTACGATTTAATCCGGAAAGTAGCAAAAACTTCTTTTTAAATATAATAATACATTTTTGGCAACTGTAAAAATGAACTACTACAAGCTAGAAACATTAGATGTTTATTTGACTACAATCGAATTTCTTTAAAATTTAATGGAATTTTACACTTGAAGTAACCAAAAAAAGTTGTAAAAAATGATTTTTTCTCTTTTTTTGGACTGCAGTGGTTAAAATATAAATATTATTTGCTAGATATTATTCGAACTAACACTTTTCATGTGTTAGTATACGCTTTAAAATTTGAAAGAAAAGGTTTTATATCTTTTGTTCTATAGCATTTCTGTAGATATCTGATAGTTTTCACTAATAATTAATCTGTAAAGCAGCGAAACTTTTCTTAAATATATTGAAAAGTTTTGAGCGAAGGTAAAATGTCCTATTAGAAAAATTACAGAATGGATGTCAGGTTGAATACAATCGAGTTTCGACGAAAAAGAATGGAATTCTAAACGTAAAACAACCAAAAAATGTAGTAATTAAATGTTTCTTTTCCTTTTTCTTCACTGCAGTTGTCCAAATATAAATTAAATTATCATAATTCTTTAGGATCTAATAATTATTATTTGTAGGTATACGCTTTAAAGCATGAAAAAAAACGTTTTATAGCATCTGTTAAATAGCACTATTTTAGACTGTATTTATTTTATAACTACGATTTAATCGAGAAAGTAGCGAAAAATTCCTTTTTGAATATAATAATACATTTTTAGAAACTGTAAAAATGAACCTCTAGAAACTAGACACAATAGATGTTTAGTTGACTACAATCGAGTTTCTTCAAAATTTAATGGAACTTTACACATGAAGTAACCAAAAAAAGTTTAAATAAAATGATTTTTTCTCTTTTTTTGGACTGCAGGGGTAAAATATAAATTTTAATTGCTAGATATTATTCGAACTAACAATTTTTATGTGTTTGTATACACTTTAAAACTTGAAAGAAAAGGTTTTATAGATTTTGTTCTATAGCATTTCTTTTCATATCTGATAGTTTTTACAATTATTAATCTAGAAAGCAGCAAAAACTTTTCTTAGATATATTGACAAAATTTTAGTGAAGGTAGAATGTGCTATTAGAAACATTACAGAATGGCATGTCAGGTTGACTACAATCGAGTTTCGACGAAAAAGAATTGAATTCTAAACGTAAAGTAACAAAAAAATTTCGTAAAAAAATAATTTGTTTTCTTTTTATTGACTGCAGTTGTCCAAATATAAATTAAATTAGCACAATTCTTGGGGACTTAACACTTATTATTTCTAAGTAAACGCTTCAAAACTTGAAAGTAAACGTTTCATAGCGTCTGTTATATAGCACTTTTTAAGATTGTATTTATTTTATAACTACGATTTAATCTAGATAGTAGCAGCAATTTCTTTTTAAATATAATAATACATTTTTTGCAACAGTACAAATGTGCTACTAGAAACAAAACAGAATGGACATCAAGTTTACTACAATCGAGTTTTGACGAAAAAGAATTGAATTCTTCACGTAATGTAAACAAAAAATATTGTAATAAAATGATTTTTTCTCTTTTTTTGTACTGCATTTGTTTAAATATAAATGTTATTTGCTAGATTTTATTGGACAAAACACTTTTAATTTCTTAGTATACGCTTTGAAACTTGAAAGAACATGTTTTATTGCCTTTGTCCTACAGCATTTCTTTAGATATTTGATAGTTTTTACTTATAATTAATCTAGAAAGCAGCTAAAACTTTTCTAAAAAATATTTAAAAGTTTTTAGCGAAGGTACATTTTGCTATTAGAAACATTACTGAATGGCATGTCAAGTTGACTACAATCGAGTTTCGACAAAAAAGAATTGAATTCTAAACGTAAAGTAACAAAAAAATTTCATAATAAGATGATTTTTTTCCTTTTTCTTGACTGCAGTTCCCCTAATATAAATTAAAGTGACATAATTCTTTGGGACTTAACACTTATTTTTTGTAAGTATACGCTTTAAAGCTTGAAAGAAAACGTTTTTTAGCATTAGTTATAAACCGCTTTTTTAGATTGTATTTATATTATAATTACGATTTAATCCAGATAGTAGCGGAAATTTCTTTTTAAATATAGTAATACATTTTTAGCAACGGTAAAAATGAACTACAGTAAACTAAACAAAAAAAATATTATGTTGACTACAATCGAATTTTTTCAAAATATAATTAAATTCTAAACGTTAGGTAACCAAAAAAAGTTGGAAAAAAATGATTTTTTTCTGTTTTTCTAGACAGCTGTTTTTGTAAAATAAATGATATATGCTAGATTTTATTAGCAATAATACTTTTAATTTTTTTGTATTCGTTTTAAAATTTAAAAGAAAACGTCTTATAGCTTTTGGTTTATTGCTCTTTTTTAAAAATTTTATAGTTTTTACCTACAGTTTTATTCCTAAAAGTACCAAAACTTTCTTTTTAAATATACTAAAATATTTTTAGCAACGGTACAAATGTGCTACTAGAAACAAAACAGAATGGACGTTAAGTTTACTACAATCGAGTTTTGACGAAAAAGAATTGAATTCTTCACGTTATGTAACCAAAAAATGTTGTAATAAAATGATTTTTTCTCTTTTTTTGTACTGCATTTGTTTAAATATAAATGTTATTTGCTAGATTTAATAAGACTAAACACTTTTCATTTCTTAGTATACGCTTTGAAACTTGAAAGAAAATGTTTTATAGCTTTTTTTCTACAGCATTTCTTTAGATTTTTGATAGTTTTTACTTACAATTAATGTAGAAAGCAGCGAAATCTTTTTTTAAATATATTGAAAAGTTTTTAGCGATTGTACAATGGGCTAATTTAAACAAAACAAAATAGATGTCAAGTTTACTACAATCGATTTTCGACGAAAAATAATGGAATTCTAAGCGTAAATTAACTAAAAAATGTAGTAATTAAATGGCTTTTTCCCTATTTTTTGACTGCAGTATTCCAAATATAAATGATGTTTGCATAATTTTTTCGGTCTTAGCACTTATTATTTGTAAGTATACGCTTTAAAGCTTGAAAGAAAACGTTTCATAGCGTCTGTTAAATAGCACTTTTTTAGATTGTATTTATTTAATAACTACGATTTAATCCAGAAAGTAGCAGAAATTTCTTTTTAAATATAATAATACATTTTTAGCAACGGTAAAAATGAACTACGGGAAACTAAACAGAATAGATATTTTGTTGACTACAATCGAATTTCTTCAAAATATAACTGAAATCTAAACGTAAAGTAACCAAAAGATGTTGTAAAAAAATGATTTTTTCTCTTTTTTTGGACTGCTGTGGATAAAATATACATTTTGTTTGCTAGATATTATTCGATCTAACACTTTTAATGTGTTAGTATACGCTTCAAGTCTTGAAAGAAAAGGTTTTTTAGCTTTTGTTCTATAGCATTTCTTTAGATATCTGATAGTTTTCGTTAATAATTAATCGATAAAGCAGCGAAAACTTTTCCTAAATATATTAAAAAGTTTTGTGCGAAGGTACAATGTGCTATTGGAAACATTACGGACAGGATGTCAGGTTGACTAGAATCGAGTTTCGACAAAAAAAAATTGACTTCTTAACATAAAGTAAACGAAAAATTTTGTAATAAAATGATTTTTTTCCTTTTCCTTGACTGCAGTTGTCCCAATATAAATTAAGTTAGCATATATCTTTGGGACTTAACACTTATTATTTTTAAGTATACGCTTTAAAGCTTGAAAGAAAACGTTTTATAGCGTCTGTTAAAAAGCATTTTTTTAGATTTTATTTATTTTATAACTACAAATTAATCCACAAAGTAGCGGAAATTTTTTATTAAATATAATAATACATTTTTAGCAACAGTACAAATGTGCTACTAGAAACATAACAGAATGGACGTCAGGTTTACTACAATCAAGTTTTGAGGAAAAAGAATGGAATTCTAAACGTAAAGTAACTAAAAAATGTAGTAATTAAATAATTTTTTTCCTTTTTCTTGACTGCAGTAGTCCAAATATAAATGATGTTTGCATAATTTTTTCGGTCTTTGCACTTATTTTTTGTAAGTATACGCTTTAAAACTTGAAAGAAAACGTTTCATAGCGTCTGGTTAATAGAACTTTTTAGATTGTATTTATTTTATAACTACGATTTAATCCAGAATGAAGCGAAAATTTCTATTTGAATATAATAATACATTTTTAGCAACTGTAAAAATAAACTACTAAAAACTAGACAGAATAGATATTTGGTTAAATACAATCGAATTTCTTCCGAATTAAATGTAAATTTACACGTAATGTAACCAAAAAAAGTTGTAAGAAAATGATATTTCTCTTTTTTTTGGACTGCAGTGGATAAAATATACATTTCCTTTGCTAGATATTAATCGAACTGACACTTTTTATTTGTAAGAATACGCTTTAAAATTCGAAAGAAAATGTTTCATAGCTTCAGCTTTACAGCATTTTTTTAGATATATGATAGTTTTTACTTATAATTAATATAGAAAGCAGCGAAAACTTTTCTTGAATATATTATAAAGTTTTTAGCGAAGGTACAATGTGCTATTAAAAAAACTACAGAATGGAAGTCAGGTTGACTACAATCGAGTTTTGACGAAAAATAATTGAATTCTAAACGTAAAGTAACCAAAAAATGTCGAATTTATATGATTTTTTTCCTTTTTCTTGACTGCAGTAGTCCAAATATAAATTAAGTAAGCATAATTCTTTCGGACTTAACACCTATTATTTGTAAGTATACGCTTTAAAACTTGAAAGAAAACGTTTCATAGCGTCTGGTTAATAGCACTTTTTAGATTGTATTTATTTTAAACCTACGATTTAATCCAGTATGTAGCGAAAATTTTTATTTGAATATAATAATACATTTTAAGCAACTGTGAAAATAAACTACTAGAAACTAGACAGAATAGATATTTGGTTGAATAGAATCGAATTTCTTCAAAATATAATTAAACTCTACACGTGAAGTAACCAAAAAAAGTTGTAAGAAAATGATTTTTTCTCTCTTTATGGACTGCAGTGGATAAAATATACATTTTATTTGCTAGATATTATTCGAACTGACACTTTTTATTTGTAAGTATACGCTTTAAAACTTGAACGAAAAAGTTTTATATCTTTTGTTCTACAGCATTTTTTAGATATTTGATAGTTGTTACTTATAAATATTCTAGAAAGCAGCGAGAACTTTTTTTAAAAATATTAAAAACTTTTTAGCGAAGGTACAATGTGCTATCAGAAAAATTACAGAATGGATGTCAGGTTGACTACAATCGAGTTTCGACGAAAAATAATTGAATTCTAAACGTAAANTTTGCTAGATTTTATTGGACCAAACACTTTTCATTTGTAAGTATAAGCTTTAAAACTTGAAAGAAAATGTTTTATAGCTTTTGTTCTACACCATTTTTTTAGATATAAGATAGTTTTTACTTATAACTAATCTAGGAAGCAGCGAAAACTTTTCTTGAAAAAATTAAAAAGTTTTTAGCAAAGGTACAATGTACTATTAGAAACATTACAGAATGGATGTCAGGTTGACCACAATCGAGTTTCGACGAAAAGGAATTRAATTCTAAACGTAAAGTAACCAAAAATTTTCGTAATAAAATTATTTTTTTCCTTTTTTTTGACTGTAGTTGTCCAAATATAAATTAAATTAGCATAATTTTTTGGGACTTAACACTTATTATTTGTAAGTATACGCTTTAAAGCTTGAAAGAAAACGTTTCATAGCGTCTGTTAAATAGCACTTTTTTAGATTGTATTTTTTTTATAACTACGATTTAATCCAGAAAGTAGCGGAAATTTTTTTTTAAATATAATAATACATTTATAGCAACGGTAGAAATGTGCTACTAGAAACATAACAGAATAGAAGTCAGATTTACTACAATCGAGTTTTGTTGAAAAAGAATTGATTTCTTCTCATAATGTAACAAGAAAAAGTTGTAATAAAATGATTTTTTCTCTTTTTTAGTACTGCAGTTGTTTAAATATAAATGTTATTTGCTAGATGTTATTGGACCAAACACTTTTCATTTGTTAGTATAAGCTTTAAAACTTGAAAGAAAATGTTTTATAGCTTTTGTTCTAAACATTTTTTTTTAGAAATAAGATAGTTTTTACTTATAACTAATTTAGGAAGCAGCGAAAACTTTTCTTAAAAATATTAAAAAGTTTTTAGCGAAGGTACAATGTGCTATTAGAAACATTACAGAATGGATGTCAGGTTGACCACAATCGAGTTTCAACGAAAAATAATTCAATTATAAACGTAAAGTAACCAAAAAATGTCGAATTAAAATAATTTTTTTCCTTTCTYTTGACTGCAGTAGACAAAATATAAATTAAGTTTGCCTAATTCTTTCGGGCTTAACAATTATTGTTTGTAAGTATACGCTTTAAAGCTTGTAAGAAAACGTTTCATAGCGTCTGTTAAATAGCACTTTTTTAGATTGTATTTATTTTATCACTACGATTTAATCCAGAAAGTAGCGGAAATTTCTATTTATATATAATAATACATATTTAGCAACAGTASAAATGTGCTACTAGAAACAAAACAGAATGGACGTCAGGTTTACTACTTTCGAGTTTCGACGAAAGAGAATTGAATTCTTCTCATAATGTAAAAAAAAAACGTTGTAATAAAATGATTTTTTCCCTTTTTTTGTACTGCAGTTGTTTAAATATAAATGTTAATTGCTAGATTTTATTGGACCAACAGTTTTTATTTGTTAGTATACGCTTTAAAACTTGAAAGAAAAGGTTTTATAGCTGTTGTTCTACAGCATTTTTTTAGATATTTGATAGTTTTTACTTACAATTAATCTATAAAGCAGCGAAAACATTTGTTGAAAATATTAAAAAGTTTTTAGCGAAGGTACAATGTGCTATTAGAAAAATTACAGAATTGGTGTCAGGTTGACTATAATCGAGTTTAGACGAAAAATAATTCAATTGTAAACGTAAAGTAACCAAAAAATTTCGAATTAAAATAATTTTTTTCCTTATTCTTGACTGCAGTAGTCCAAATATAAATTAAGTTTGCATAATTCTTTCGGACTTAACAATTATTATTTGTAAGTATACGCTTTAAAGCTTGCAAGAAAACGTTTTATTGCGTCTGTTAAATAACACTTTTTTAGTATAAATTTATTTTATAACTACGATTTAATCCAGAAAGTAGAGGAAATTTCTTTTTAAATATAACAATACATTTTTAGCAACGGTACAAATGTGCTACTAGAAACAAAACAGAATGGACGTCAGGTTTACTTCTATCGAGTTTCGACGATAGAGAATTGAATTCTTTACGTAATATTACCAAAAAATGTTGTAAAAAAATGATTGTTTCTCTTTTTTTGTACTGCTGTTGTTAAAATATAAATGTTATTTGCTAGATTTTATTGGACCAAACACTTTTCATTTGTTAGTATACGCTTTAAAACTTAATAGAAAATTTTTTATATCTTTTGTTATGAAGCTCTTTTTTAAAATTTTTATGGTTTTTTACTGTAGTTTTAATCCTGAACGTAGCAAAAATTGCGTTTTAAATATACTAAAGCATTTTAAGCAACGGTACCAATGTGCTACTGGAAACAAAACAGAATAAACATCAGGTTTACTACAATCGAATTTCATTGAAAAAGAATTGAATTCTTCAATTAATGTAACCAAAAAATATTGTAATAAAATGATTTTTTCTCTTTTTTTGGAYTTCAGTTGTTAAAATTTAAGTGTTATTTGCTAAATTTTTTTGGAYCAAACACTTTTCATTTCTGAGTATACGCTTTAGAACTTRAAAGAAAATGTTTTATAGCTTTTGTTCTAAAGCATTTCTTTAGATTTTTGAGAGTTTTTAATTATAATTAATCTAGATAGCAGCGAAATCTTCTTTTAAATATATTAAAAAGTTTTTAGTGAAGGTACAATGTGCTAATACAAACAAGACAAAATAGATGTCAGGTTTACTACAATCGAGTTTCGACGAAAAAAAATTAAATTCTAAACGTAAAGTAACAAAAAACGTTTTAATAAATTGATTTTTTAAATTTTTCTTGACTGCAGT
>NW_014570021.1:38387-40101 GCF_001313835.1 Polistes canadensis
TTCTTCACGTAATGTAACTAAAAAATTTTGTAAAAAAATGGTTTTTTTTTTTTTTGGACTGCAGTTGTTTAATTATAAATGTTATTTGCTAGATTTTATTGGATTAAAGACTTTTCATTTCTAAGTATACGCTTTAAAACTTGAAAGAAAATGTTTTGTAGCGTTTGTTCTACAGCATTTCATTAGAAATTTGATAGTTTTTTCTTTTAATTAATCTAGAAAGCAGTGTCATCTTTTTTTAAATATATTAAAAAGTTTTTAGCGAAGGTACAATGTACTATTAGAAACATTACAGAATGGATGTCAAGTTGACTACAATCGAGTTTCGTTAAAAAAGAATTGAATTCTTCATGTTAAGTAACCAAAAAAGGAAGTAATTAAATGATTTTTTTCTATTTTCTTGACTGCGTTATTCTAAATATAAATGATGTTTTCATAATTTTTTCGGTCTCAGCACTTATTATTTGTAAAAATACGCTTTTAAACTTGAAAGAAAAAGTTTCATAGCGAATGTTAAAAAGCACTTTTTAAATTGTATATATTTGATAACTACGATTTATTTTAGAGAATAGAAAAAACTTCTTTTTAAATATAATAATACATTTTTGGCAACTGTAAAAATGAACTGCTAGAAACTAGACACAATAGATGTTTAGTTGACTAAAATCGAATTTCTTTAAAATTTAATGGAATTTTACACGTGTAGTAACCAAAAAAAGTTGTAAATAAATGATTTTTTCTCTTTTTTTGGACTGCAGTGGTTAAAATATAAATGTTATTTGCTAGATTTTATTGGACCAAAAACTTTTCATTTGTTAGTATACGCTTGAAATACTTAAAAGAAAATGTTTTATAGCTTTTGTTCTACAGCATTTCTTCAGATATCTGATAGTTTTCACTAATAATTAATCTATAAAGCAGCGAAAACTTTTCTTAAATATATTGGAAAGTTTTTAGCGAAGGTACTATGTGCTATTAGAAACATTACAGAATGGATGTCAGGTTGTCTACAATCCATTTTCGACGAAAAAAATGGAATTATAAACGTAAAGTATTTGAAAAATATAGTAATAAAATGATTTTTTTTCTTTTTCTTGACTGCAGTAGTCTAAATATAAATGATGTTGGCATAATTTTTTCGGACTTAGCACTTATTATTTGTAATTACGCGCTTTAAAACTTGAAAGAAAACGTTTCATAGCGTCTGTCAAATAGCACTTTTTTAGATTGTATTTATTTTATAACTACTATTTAATCCAGAAAGTAGCGGAAAATTCTTTTTTAAAATAATAATAAATTTTTAGCAACGGTACAAATGTGCTATTGGAAACAAAACAGAATGGAAGTAAGGTTTACTACAATCAAATATTGTTGAAAAAGAATTGAATTCTTCTCGTAAAGTTACAAAAAAAGTTGGAATAAAATGATTTTTTCTCTTTATTTGTACTGCAGTTGTTTAAATATAAATGTTATTTGCTAGATTTTATTGGACCAAACACTTTTCATTTCTTAGTATACGCTTTGAAACTTGACAGAAAATGTTTTATAGCATTTGTTCAACAGCATTTATTTAGATATTTGATAGTTTTTACTTATAATTTATCTTGAAAGCAGCGAAAACTTTTCTTAAAAATATTGAAAAGTTTTTAGCGAAGGTACAGTTTGCTATTAGAAACATTACAGAATAACATGTCAGGTTGACTACAATCGAGTT
>NW_014570021.1:42506-57942 GCF_001313835.1 Polistes canadensis
ATTGCTCTTTTTTAAAAATTTTATAGTTTTTACCTACAGTTTTAATCCTGAAAGTAGCGAAAATTTCATTTTAAATATAATAATACATTTTTGGCAACTGTAAAAATGAAATACTAGAAACTAGACACAATAGATGTTTAGTTGACTACAATCAATTTTCTTCACAATTTAATGGAATTTTATACGTGAAGTAACCAAAATAAGTGGTAATAAAATGATTGTTTTTTTTTTTTGTACKGCAGTTGTAAAAATATAAATTTTACTTGCTAGATATTATTCGAACTAACACTTTTCATTTGTTAGTATACGTTTTAAAACTCAAAAAAATTGTTTTATAGCTTTTGTTCTATAGCATTTCTTTTGATATCTGATAGTTTTTACTAATAATTAATCTATAAAGCGGCGAAAACTTTTCTAAAATATATTGAAAAGTTTTTATCGAAAGTACAATATGCTATTAGAAACATTACAGGATGGATGTCCGGTTGATAACAATCGAGTTTTGACTAAAAAGAATKGAATTCTAAACGTAAACTTACAAAAAAATTTCGTAATAAAATGATTTTTTTTCTTTTTCTTGACTGCAGTTGTCCTTATATGAATTAAATTAGCATAATACTTTGGGACTTAACACTTATTATTTGTAAGTATACGCTTTAAAACTTGAAAAAAAACGTTTCATAGCGTCTGTTAAATAGCACTTTTTTAGATTGTATTTAATTTATAACTACGATTTAACCCAGAAAGTAGCAAAAATTTTTTTTTGAATATAATAATACTTTTTTGGCAACCGTACAAATGTGCTACTAGAAACAAAACAGAATGGACGTCAGGTTTACTACAATCGAGTATTGTTGAGAAAGAATTGAATTCTTCTCGTAAAGTAACAAAAAAAAGTTGTAATAAAATGATTTTTTCTCTTTTTTTGTACTGCAGTTGTTTAAATATAAATGTTATTTGCTAGATTTTATTAGACCAAACACTTTTTCATTCTTAGTATACGCTTTGAAACTTGAAAGAAAATGTTTTATAGCTTTTGTTCTACAGCATATCTTTAGATATTTAATAGTTTTTACTTATAATTAATCTAGAAAGCAGCAAAAACTTTTCCTAAAAATATTAAAAAGTTTTTAGCAAAGGTACAATTTGCTGTTAGAAACATTACAGAATGGCATGTCAGGATGACGTCAATCGAGTTTTGTCGACAAAGAATTGAATAAAACGTAAAGTAACCAAAAGATGTAGTAATAAAATGATTTTTTTTCTTTTTCTTGACTGCAGTTGTCCTAATATGAAATAAATTAGCATAATACTTGGGGACTTAAAACTTATTATTTGTAAGTATACGCTTTAAAGTTTGAAAGAAAACGTTTCATAGCGTCTTTTATATAACGCTTTTCTAGATTGTATATATTTTATAACTATGATTTAATGTAGAAAGTAGCGGAAATTTCTTTTTAAATATAATAATACATTTTTAGCAACAGTACAAATGTGCGACAAGAAAAAAAACAGATTGGACGTAAGGTTTACTACAATCGAGTTTTGACGAGAAAGAATTGAATATATTCACGTAATGTAACCAAAAAATGTTGTAATAAAATGATTTTTTCTTTTTTTTGGACTGCAGTTGTTAAATTATAAATGGTATTTGCTAGATTTTACTGGACTAAAGGCATTTCAATTCTTAGTATACGCTTAAAAACTTGAAGGAAAATGTTTGATAGCATTTGTTCTGTAGCATTTCTTTAGATATCTGATAGTTTTTACTAATAATTAATCTAATAATCAGCAACAATTTTCTTAAATATATTGAAAAGTTTTTAGCGACGGTATAATGTGCTTATACAAACAAGACAAATTGGTTGTCAGGTTTACTTCAATCGAGTTTCGAATAGAATAATTTTGTTTTTTTTTTTGGACTGCAGTTATTCAATTATAAATTTTTTTTGCTTGTTTTTATTGGACTGAACACTTTTTATTTGTTTGTATACGCTATAGAACTTGAAAGAAAATGTTTTATAGCTTTTGTTCTATAGCATTTCTTTAGATATCTGATAGTTTTACCAGTAATTGATCTAGAAAGCAGCGAAAATTTTTAATAATTATATTAAAAAGTTTTCAGCGACGGTACAATGTGCTTTTAGAAACTATACAGAAAAGATTTTTTGTTTACTACAATCGAATTTTGTTGAAATATAATTAAATGCTACACGAAAAGTAACAAAAAAAAAGTGGTATTAAGTGTACATATAAGATTCCACCGTTTTTTAATTAAAAATAGGTATTTATTATAGAAAAATGGTAATTTTAAGGTTATTTAAACTACTGTCCATCACTTGCAATGACTTTTTCCCATCTCTCAGAAAACATTCGGATCCCACGTCGGAAAGACTTTTAGTCTTTTGAGGCTATCTACGAATCAACCCAATTTTTGGTGTCCTTATATTATTTAAACCGCTGCTCCGACAGAGCATGTGCCATGGACCGAAATAGGTGATAATCGGACGATGCAATGTCTGGTGAATACAGCGTGTGGGGTAACACTTCCCAATAAAGTGTTTTCAAATACTTTATCACGAAAGACGCTATATGTGGACGAGCATTGTCATACAGGAGAATAATTTTTTCCAGTCTAGAATACTATTAAGGGCATTTTTCCTTCAGAGCTCTGCTCAATCTTATTAATAGTGTTTGATAGAAGGCTCCGGTGATTGTTTTGCTCGGATTAAGCAACTCATAATACACTACACCCAGCTGATCCCACCAAATACACATCATGAGTTTTTCCTGTGAATATTCGGTTTTGCTGTAGATGTTGACGCATGGCTTGGTAATCCTTATGATTTTATTCTTTCTGGATTATCATAATTTATCCATTTTTCGTTACCAGTAATGATACGATTTAAAAAATCCTTTTTTATGTCTAGCAAGCAGTATTTCACTCAAGCATAATAAGCGTTCAATATTTTTCGGCTTTAATTCGTACGGAATCCAATTTCCTTGTTTATTAATCATTCCTAATGATTTTAAACAATGTGAAACTGCTTGCTGAGTGACTTCTTATTAAACAGCAAGTTCTTTTTGTGTTAAAGATGAATCTTCCTCCAATATTTCCTCTAATTCTGAATCTTCGTAAATTTTTGCCTTCTACTGTGATCTTTGTCTTCTACGTCGAAATCATCGTTTTTAAACTTTTGAAACTACTCACGACACGTTCTCTCACTCAAAGCAGTCTCACTATATGGTTCTAAGAGCAATCGATACGGCTCAGCGGCAGATTTCTTTATATTGAAGAAGTTACCAATTTTTTGCAAATGACGCTTATTTGACTTAAATTTGGACATTTTAAACTACAAAAATTATATTTTACCAATAAGAAATCAATAATGTAGGATTTTAGATGAGAAAACATTTTAATTACAACTTCTTATGATTAATACAAATGCAGATCCTCTCTCTTACAACGCTCAATATTAACTAACTGTCCTCTATTTCGTCCGTTGTCCCCGGTTACCTAATTTAACAAAATCCTATCACTCCACGCTAACGAGACGGCAACGCTCACCATATCTCCTACACTCGGCCATTCTGCAGCGGTATCTGTCCCCAGATACAGTTTCGCTTCACACTCATTTATTCGCATCAATTTCATTCACTCATAGTTATTTACATGTCTGTCATAATAATCACTAATCATAACTCGACTCACTATTACTCAACCCAATGTTTATGCTTTCAACCCACGGTTTCATGTAATCCGTCGATGTAGAAGTTTGTAAAGGAACCTCCAAATCGCCTACCTTACGCACCACATATCGATCATTACGTAAGACTTTTATTATTCGATACGGACCCAAATATTTTGATGCCAATTTCAAGCCTGGTACCAATTGCGTTAGCTTGATTGACACCAAGTCATTCTCATTATATCGTTTTGCTTCCTTACGTTTTTTGTTATATTTTTTAATATTTTCTCGTTGCACTTTCTTCAACTGGTCTCGAACAGCATCTCTAATTTCATACTCCGCTTCGGCTATTGTAGCCTTACCACTCGCGTACACAGGAAATGATAGTCGGACAAWACCACTAGATAACTTTGGCTTCTCTATCTCTTGCTCCTTCGACAGATGTAAACATCTTGATCGCTGATAAACTGGCTCTTCGTCTTTTAGCATCAAACATATTTTAACACAAACGTTGCGCGCTTTCACCGGATTATAATTACTAATCGATTCTACTACCAATTCTTTATGCTCACTCGACGGAATTTGTGACTGATTCAATTCGTCCTTATCATAGATACAGTCTATCGTTAAAACTTCAACTACCTCTCTGTTGTCTTCTTCGTCTCTCGATGGTTTGCTGATTGAAAGTTTTCCCCTTCTAATATTAATGTCCACCGCATCTAAGAAATCGGGCCCTATCACAATATTATGCTGCATTAATGTATCAGGTACAACTAAAATTTTAATTGTGTATTGTTTACCATCAATTTCAATCCCTTCAAAGAATTTCCCTAATGTTTTGTTGTCCTCCGATCCTATTCCACGAAATTTAATCTTATTCGGTTTCATTCTAGGTAATCCTACTTGAATATACTCTGTAGCTCGCATTAAAGATATATCGCTTCCGGTATCGATTAGCGCGTTAATTCTCCGCCTATTTATTATTACTTCCTTACAATATTCACTACGCACAGATCGCGAGATACTACATGAATCTTTGTTAGTATTACTGTTTCTAGGGCAATTAACCGCGATATGACCAAACTCTCTACATTCAAAACACATTATACCTCTACTCTTATATGGGCATTCCTCGCTAAAATGACACCTCGCACCGCAATTTTTACACCTCAAACAGTTCTCTGATACGCTACCTACCTTTTCTCTAACGCTTACGTCTATGTTGCTTCGACACGTCGTCGTGTTGACAATTTCCGTCTGTTGCGGGCGTCCCCGCAATGATATATGCTCGAACGTGCTCAGAAAAGATTCCTTTCTTTTATGACCATGCACCCTTGCTTGACCTCGTAGCAATTGATCTGGTATTCCAGCGATGATAAATTCGATCATTTCTTCCTCGTCACTCTCTATCCGGTTCGCTAATATGATCTTCCTTTGGAAATAATCGCTAAAAGACTCGTCACGCTTCTAAACACGTTCCTGGAACCTCGTTCGCAAGGTCATCTTGCTGATTCGCTGATGAAACATTTTTCGCAACTCCACTAAAAGTTCATCCACTGTGAGATGCAGGTATTCTCGCCGCGATCTAAACCACTCTAACGCTTGTCCCTTCAAACGCTGTACGACCATCACTTTTGCCTGGTCTTTGGTCAAATGATGCATGTCACGCAGGTAGTTTACGTGATCTTCCCATATTGTAAACTCATCTGCCTCCCCTTCAAAATATCCAATCAATTCAATAACAGCTTTTAACGATAATTTACTTTTCTCCGTATGTGCAGGTGACCGGTTTGTCTATTCCAACCTGTAAAAATGACTCATAGTAGGACGTTGTGTCCTTCGCAGGATCTCTATTTCCTTTCGCAGTAATTCCACTTCTCGTTCTGCTATCTCCTTCTCTTTTCGAAAGATTTCTATCTCTCGTCTTAAAAGCGAAAGCTCATCCATACTTCCACTAGCCGCGGCTATTGTTACGTTCCGCGTTTCTTCGACATCCCTCCTTGCAATACTGTCTCCTATAACCCAATTTTCCGATGGATCATCTTCCATAAGGCGAGCTATCATCTCGCTTTTAACACCAGTCGTGGCAAGTCCCAAAGCTGCTCACTTCTCCTTCAATTCTGATACTAAAAATTCTGAAGGCGCTTTACGAACGACACTCATGAATTTTTTTTTCTCTTTTATTCTGTTTTACATACACGACTCTTTTGTTACGCTGTTCAACGCTAATTCTACACTATCGCAAAAGTTCACACCAATTCACTATCACAAAAGTTCACACCAATTCGCTATGGCAGTACTCGTTGTTATTTTTCCGCAATCCTACACTTCGCACGCAGCAGCTCCTCAATCCCGGACGAGCCCCAAATTTTGTAGGATTTTTGATGAGAAAACAGTTTAATTACAACTTTTTATGATTAATACAAATGCAGATCCTATCTCTCACAACGCTCAATACTAACTAAATATCCTTTATTTCGTCCGTTGTCCCCGGTTACTTAATCTAACAAAATCCTATCACTCCACGCTAACAAGACGGCAACGCTCATCATATCTCCTACAATAATATTAATAAATTATGTTGTTCCTAAACACCCAAACTAATTTTTAAGCTGGATACCATCTGCGAAAGTTAACAGAAACTCTGCGCCGTGCTATCTACATTAAAACGGCGGAAACTTATTTGTTATGCTATTAATAAAATAATTATTTTCTGTTTTCTTCGACTGCTGTTGTTGTAAAATAAATGATATATGCTAGATTTTATTGGACTGAACAATTTTTAATTGTTAGTATACTCTTTAAAACGTAATAGAAAATTTTTTATAGCTTTTGTTATATAGCTCTTTTTCAGAAATTTTATAGTTTTTAACTACAGTTGTAATCCAAAAAGTAGCAAAAATTTCTTTTTGAATATATTAATACATTTTTAGCTACTGTAAAAATGAACTACTAGAAACTAAACAGAATAGATGTTTGATGGACTACAATCGAATTTCTTTAAAATTTAATGGATTATTACACGTTAAGAAACCAAAAAAAGTTGTAATAAAATTATTTTTTCTCGTTTTTTGGACTGCAGTGTTTAAAATATAAATTTTATTGGCTAGATATTATTCGAACTAACACTTTTCATGTGTTAGAATACGCTTTAATACTTAAAATAAAATGTTTTATCGTTTTTGTTCTATAACATTTCTTTAGATATCTGATAGTTTTTACTAATAAATTATCTAGAGAGCAGCGAAAAATTTTCTTAAATATATTGAAAAGTTTTTAGCGAATGTACAATGTGGTATTAGAAACATTACATAATGGATGTCAGGTTGACTACAATCGAGTATCGACGAAACAGAATTGAATTCTAATCGTAAAGTAACCAAAAAATTTTTTAATAAAATGATTTTTGTCCTTTTTCTTGATTGCAGTAGTCCAAATGTAAAAGATGTTTGCATAATTTTTTGAACCTTAGCACTTATTATTTGCAAGTATACGCTTTAAAGCTTGAAAGAAAACGTTTCATAGCGTCTGGAAAAGAGCACTTTTTTAGGTTGTATTTATTTTATAGCTACGATTTAATCAAGAAATTAGCAAAAATTTCTTTTTAAATATATTACAAATCTTTTAGCAAAGGTTAAATTTGTGCTTTTAGAAACTATACAGAAAAGATGTTTGGTTTACTACAATCGAAATTTGTTGAAATATAATTAAATGCTACACGAAAAGTATCCAAAATAAGTTGTAATAAAATGACTTTTTCTGTTCTCTTTGACTGCAGTGGTTGTAAAATAAATGATATATGCTAGATTTTATTGGACCGAACACTTTTTATTTGTTAGTATTTGCTTTAAAATTTGAAAGAAAACGTTTTATAGCTTTTGTTTTATTGCTCTTTTTTAGTAATTTTGTAGTTTTTACCTACAGTTTTAATCCTAAAAGAAGCAAAAACTTCTTTTTAATTATACTTTAACATTTTTAGAAACGGTACAAATGACGTCAGGTTTACTACTATAAAGTTTCGACGAAAAAGAATTGGATTCTAAACGTAAAGTAACTAAAAAATGTACTAATAAATTGTTTTTTTTATTTATTCTTGACTGCAGTAGTCCAAATATAAATGATGATTGCATAATTCTTTCGGAATTATCACTATTTATTTGTAGTTATACGCTTTAAAGCTTGAAAAAAAACGTTTCATAGCGTCTGGTAAATAGCACTTTCTTAGATTGTATTTATTTTATAACTACGATTTAATCTAGAAAGTAGCGAAAATTTCTTTTTGAATATATTAATACATATTTAGCAACGGTACAGGTGTGCTACTAGAAACAAAACAGAATGGACGCCAGGTTTACTACAATTGAGTTTTGTTGAAAAAGAATTGAATTCTTCTCGTAAAGTAACAAAAAAAAGTTGTAATAAAATAATTTTTTCTCTTTTTTTGTACTGCAGTTGTTTAAATATAAATGTTATTTGCTAGATTTTATTGGACAAATCACTTTTCATTTGTTAGTATAAGCTTTAAAACTTGAAAGAAAATGTTTTATAGCTTTTGTTTTACAGCATTTTTTTAGATATTTGATAGATTTTCTTTTAATTATTCTAGAAAGCAGCGAAAACTTTTCTTGAAAATATTAAAAAGTTTTCAGCGAAAGTCCAATGTGCTATTAGAAACATTACAGAATGGATGTCAGGTTGACTACAATCGAGTTTCGACGAAAAATAATTGAATTCTAATCGTAAAGTAACCAAAAAATGTCGAATTAAAATTATTGTTTTTCTTTTTTTTGACTGCAGTAGTCCAAATATAAATTAAGTTTGCATAATTGTTTCGGACTTAACACTTATTATTTTTAAGTATACGTTTTAAAGCTTGAAAGAAAACGTTTTATTGCGTCTGTTAAGTAGCACTTTTTTGGATTGAATTTATTTTATAACTACAATCTAATCCATAAAGTAGCGGAAATTTCTTTTTAAATATAATAATACATTTTTAGCAACGGTACAAATGTGCTACTAGAAACAAAACAGAATGGACGTCAGGTTTACAACTATCGAGTCTCGACGAACAAGAATTTAATTCTTTACGTAATGTTACCAAAAAATGTTGTAATAAAATGATTTTTTCTTTTTTTTGTACTGCAGTTGTTTAAATATAAATGTTATTTGTTAGATTTTATTGGACAAAACACATTTCATTTGTTAGTATAAGCTTTAAAACTTGAAAGAAAATTTCTTGTAGCTTTGGTTCTACAGCATTTTTTTAGATATTTGATAGTTTTTCTTTTAATTATACTAGAAAGCAGGGAAAACTTTTCTTGAAAATATTAGAAAGTTTTTAGCGAAGGTACAATGTGCTATTAGAAAAATTACAGAATGGAAGTCAGGTTGACTACAATCGAATATCGACGAAAAAAAAAGGAATACTAAACGTAAAGTAACTAAAAAATGTAGTAATTAGATGATTTTTTTCTTTTTTCTTGACTGCAGTAGTCCAAATATATATGATGATTGCATAATTCTTTTGGACTTATCACTTTTTATTTGTAAGTATACGCTATAAAGCTTGAAAAAAAACGTTTCATAGCGTCTGTTAAATTGCACTTTTTTAGATTGTATTTATTTAATAAGTACGATTAAATCTAGAAAGTGTCGGAAATTTTTTTTAAATATAAGAGTAAATTTTTAGCAACGGTAAAGATGAACTACTAGAAACTAAACAGAATAGATATTTTGTTGACTAAAATCGAATATCTTTGAAATATAATGGAATTTTACACGTGAAGTAACTAAAAAAAGTTTTATTAAAATTATTTTTTTTTTTTTTGGACTGCAGTAGTTAAAATATAAAATTTATTTGCTAAGAATTATTCGAACTAACACTTTTCATTTGTTAGTATACGCTTTAAAACTTGAAAGAAAARGTTTTATAGCTTTTKTTCTATAGCATTTCTTTAGATATCTGATAGTTTTCACTAATAATTATTATATAAAGCCGCGAAAAGTTTTATTAAATATATTGAATATTTTTTAGCGAACATACAATGTGCGATTAGAAACTATACAGAATAGATGTTTGGTTGACTACAATCGAATTTCTTTAAAATATAATGGAATTTTACACGTGAAGTAACTACAAAAAGTTATAATAAAATGATTTTTTCTCTTTTTTTGGACTGCAGTGGTTAAATTATAAATTTTATTTGCTAGATTTTATTAGAATGATATTTTTTTAATTGTTAGTATACGCTTTAAAACTTGCTATAGAATTTTTTATAGCTTGTGTTATATAGCTCTTTTTTAGAAATTTTATAGTTTTTAACTACAGTTTTAATCCTGAGGCAAGCAAAAATTTCTTTTAAATATACCTAAACATTTTTAGCAACAATACAAATGTGCTACTAGAAACAAAACAGAATAGACGTCAGGTTTACTACAATCGAGTTTCGACGAATAAGAATTGAATTCTAATCGTAAAGTAACAAAAAAATTTCGTAATAGAATGATTTTTTTCCTTTTTCTTGACTGCAGTAATCCAAATATAAATGGTGTTTGCATAATTTTTTCGGTCTTAGCACTTATTATTTGTAAGTATACGTATTAAAACTTGAAAGAAAACGTTTCATAGCGTCTGTTAAATAGCACTTTTTTGATTGTGTTTATTTTATACCTACGATTTATTCTAGATAGTAGCGAAAATTTCTTTTTAAATATAGTAATACATTTTTAGCAACTGTAAAAATGAACTACTGGAAATTAAACAGAATAGATATTTTGTTAACTACAATCGAATTTCTTTAAAATATAATTGAATGCTAAACGGGAAATAACCAAAAAAAGTTGTAAAAAAATGATTTTTTTGTGTTTTTCTAGACAGCTTTTGTTGTAAAATAAATGATATATGCTTGGTTTTATCAGCAATAAACCCTCTTTATTTGTTAGTATTCGCATTAAAATTTGAAAAAAAAACGTTTTTTAGCTTTTCTTTTATTGTTTTTTTTTTTTAATTATATAGTTCTTACTTACAGTTTTAATCCGAAAGTAGCAAAAATTTCTTTTTAAATATACTAAAACATTTTTAGCAACAATACTAATGTGCTACTAGAAACAAAATAGAATGGACATCAGGTTTACTACAATCGAGTTTCGTTGAAAAAAAATTGATTTCTTCAATTAATGTAACCAAGAAATGTGATAATTAAATGATTTATTTTTTTTTTGACGGCAGTTTTTAAAATATAAATGTTATTTGCTACATTTTATTGGACCATACACTTTTTATTTGTTATTATACGCTTTAAAACTTGAAGGAAAATGTTTTATAGCTTTTGTTCTACAGCATTTCTTTAGATATCTGATAGTTTTTACTTATAATTAATCTAAAAAGCTGCGAAAACTTTTCCTAAATATATTAAAAGTTTTTTGCGAAGGTACAATGGGCTATAAGAAACATTTCAGAATGGATGTAAGGTTGACTACAATCGATTTTCGACGAAAAAGAACTGAATTCTAAACGTAAAGTAACCAAAAAATGTCGTAATAAAAAAATTTTTTTCCTTTTTCTTGACTACAGTTGTCCCAATAAAAATTAGTAAGCATAATTCTTTCGGACTTAATACTTATTATTTGTAAGTATACGTTTTAAAGATTGAAAGAAAATGTTTTATAGCGTCTGTCAAATATCACTTTTTTAGTTTGTATTTATCTTATAACTACGATTTATTCCTGAAAGTATCAGAAATTTCTTGTTAAATATAATAATAAACTTTGAGTAACGGTAAACATGAACTACTAAAAACTAAACAGAATAGACGTCAGGTTTACTACAATAGAGATTCGTTGAAAAAGAGTTGAATACTTTATGTAAAGTAACAAAAAAAAGTTGTAATAAAATGATTTTTCCTTTTTTTTGGAAAGCAGTGGTAAAAATTTAAATGTTATTTGCTAGATTTTATTGGACTTAACACTTTTCATTTGATAGTATACGCTTTATAACTTTAAAGGAATTATTTTATAGCTTTTGTTCTACAGCATTTCTTTAGATATATAATAGTTTTCACTTATAATTAATCTAAAAAGCAGTAAAATCTTTTTTTAAATATATTAAAATATTTTTAGCAAAGGTACAGTGTGCTATTAGAAACATTACAGACTAGATATCAGGTTGACTACAATCGAGTTTATCAAAATATAATGGAATTTTACACGTGAAGTAACTAAAAAAAGTTATAATAAAATGATTTTTTCTTTTTTTTTGGACTGCAGTAGTTAAAATATAAATTTTATTTGCTAGATTTTATTGGAATGAAATTTTATTAATTGTTAGTATACGCTTTAAAATTTACTATAAAATTTTTTATAGCTTGTGTTATATAGCTCTTTTTTAGAAATATTATAGTTTTTTTCTACAGTTTAAATCCTGAAAAAAGCNATTGTTTTTTTTTTTTAATTATATAGTTCTTACTTACAGTTTTAATCCGAAAGTAGCAAAAATTTCTTTTTAAATATACTAAAACATTTTTAGCAACAATACTAATRTGCTACTRGAAACAAAATAGAATGGACATCAGGTTTACTACAATCGAGTTTCGTTGAAAAAAAATTGATTTCTTCAATTAATGTAACCAAGAAATGTGATAATTAAATGATTTATTTTTTTTTTGACGGCAGTTTTTAAAATATAAATGTTATTTGCTACATTTTATTGGACCATACACTTTTTATTTGTTATTATACGCTTTAAAACTTGAAGGAAAATGTTTTATAGCTTTTGTTCTACAGCATTTCTTTAGATATCTGATAGTTTTTACTTATAATTAATCTAAAAAGCTGCGAAAACTTTTCCTAAATATATTAAAAGTTTTTTGCGAAGGTACAATGGGCTATAAGAAACATTTCAGAATGGATGTAAGGTTGACTACAATCGATTTTCGACGAAAAAGAACTGAATTCTAAACGTAAAGTAACCAAAAAATGTCGTAATAAAAAAATTTTTTTCCTTTTTCTTGACTACAGTTGTCCCAATAAAAATTAGTAAGCATAATTCTTTCGGACTTAATACTTATTATTTGTAAGTATACGTTTTAAAGATTGAAAGAAAATGTTTTATAGCGTCTGTCAAATATCACTTTTTTAGTTTGTATTTATCTTATAACTACGATTTATTCCTGAAAGTATCAGAAATTTCTTGTTAAATATAATAATAAACTTTGAGTAACGGTAAACATGAACTACTAAAAACTAAACAGAATAGACGTCAGGTTTACTACAATAGAGATTCGTTGAAAAAGAGTTGAATACTTTATGTAAAGTAACAAAAAAAAGTTGTAATAAAATGATTTTTCCTTTTTTTTGGAAAGCAGTGGTAAAAATTTAAATGTTATTTGCTAGATTTTATTGGACTTAACACTTTTCATTTGATAGTATACGCTTTATAACTTTAAAGGAATTATTTTATAGCTTTTGTTCTACAGCATTTCTTTAGATATATAATAGTTTTCACTTATAATTAATCTAAAAAGCAGTAAAATCTTTTTTTAAATATATTAAAATATTTTTAGCAAAGGTACAGTGTGCTATTAGAAACATTACAGACTAGATATCAGGTTGACTACAATCGAGTTTATCAAAATATAATGGAATTTTACACGTGAAGTAACTAAAAAAAGTTATAATAAAATGATTTTTTCTTTTTTTTTGGACTGCAGTAGTTAAAATATAAATTTTATTTGCTAGATTTTATTGGAATGAAATTTTATTAATTGTTAGTATACGCTTTAAAATTTACTATAAAATTTTTTATAGCTTGTGTTATATAGCTCTTTTTTAGAAATATTATAGTTTTTTTCTACAGTTTAAATCCTGAAAAAAGCAAAAACTTCTTTTTGAATATACTTAAACATTTTTAGCGACTGTACAATGTGATATTAGAAACGAGACAGAATGGATGTCAGGTTAACTAAAATCGAGTTTCGACGAAAAAGAATTTAATTCTAAACGTAAAATAACTAAAAAATGTAGTAATAAAATGATCTTTTTCCTTTTTCTTGACTGCAGTATTCTAAATATAAATGATTTTTGCATATTTCTTTCGGGCTTATCACTTTTTATTTGTAAGTATACGCTTTAAAGCTGGAAAAAAAACGTTTTATAGCGTCTGTTAAATAGCACTTTTTTAGATTGTATTTATTTTATAACTACGATTTAATCCAAAAAGTAGGAAAAATTTCTTTTTGAATATAATAACACATTTTTAGCAACTGTAAAAATAAACTACTAGAAACTAAACAAAATAGATATTTTGTTGACTACAATAGAATTTCTTAAAAATATAATGTAATTCTAAACGTGAAGTAAACAAAAAAAGTTGTAAAAAAATGATTTTTTTCTGTTATTCTATACAGCTGTAATTGTAAAATAAATAATATATGCTAGATTTTATTAGCAATACCAAATTTTTTTTGCTAGTATTCGCTTTAAAATTTAAAAGAAAACGTTTTACAGCTTTTGTTTTATTGCTCTTTTTTAAAAATTTTATAGTTTTTACTTACAGTTTTAATCCTGAAAGTAGCAAAAATATCTTTTTAATTATACTAAAATATTTTTAGCAACGGTACAAATGTGTTACTAGAAACAAAACACAATGTACGGCAGGTTTACTACTATCGAGTTTCGACGAAAAAGAATTGAATTCTTAACGTAATGTTACCAAAAAATGTTGTAATAAAATGATTTTTTCTCTTTTTTGGGACTGCAGTTGTTAAAATATAAATGTTGTTTGCTAGATTTTAATGGACTAAACACTTTTCATTTCTTAGTATACGCTTTGAAACTTGAAATAAAATGTATTATAACTTTTGTTCTACAGCATTTCTTTAGGTATTTAATAGTTTTTACTTATAATTAATTTAGAAAGCAGCGAAATCTCTTTCTAACTATATTAAAAAGTTTTTAGCAAAGGTACAATGTGCTAATACAAACAAGAAAAAAGAAATGTCAGGTTGACTACAATCGTGTTTCGAGGAAAAAGAATTGAATTCTAAACGTAAAGTAACTAAAAAATTTAGTAATTAAATGATTTTTTTCCTTTTTCTTGACTGCAGTAGTCCAAATGTAAATGATGTTTGCATAATTTTTTCGGACTTAGCACTTATTATTTGTAAGTATACGTTTTAAAACTTAAAAGAATACTTCTCATAGCGTCTGTTAAATAGCACTTTTTTATATTGTATTTATTTTATAAATACGATTGAATCCAGAAAGTAGCAGAAACTTCTTTTTGAATATAATAATACATTTTTAGCAATAATACAAATGAGCTACTGGAAACAAAACAGAATAGATATCTGGTTTACTACAATCGAGTTTCGTTGAAAAAGAATTGAATTCTTAAATTAATGTAACCAAAAAATGTTGTAATAAAATGATTTTTTCTCTTTTTTTAGACTGCAGTTATTAAGATATAAATTTTATTTGTTTGATATTATTCGAACTAACACTTTTCATTTTTCAGTATATGCTTTAAAACTTGAAAGAAAAGGTTTTATAGCTTTTGTTCTATAGCATTTCATTAGATATCTTATAGTTTTTACTAATAATTAATCTGTAAAGCGGCGAAAACTTTTCTTAAATATATTGAAAAGTTTTGAGCGAAGGTACAATGTGCTATTAGAAACATTACGGAATAGATGTCAGGTTGACTACAATCGAGTTTCGACGAAAAAATAATTGAGCTCTAAACGTAAAGT
>NW_014570022.1:0-3541 GCF_001313835.1 Polistes canadensis
TATATATAAATATATATATAAATATATATATAATATAAGTAAAGATAATAACGACGCTGTTTCACGAGCACCGCGACACAATTGGTACGCAGGCTACCGATAGACTGACGGGCCATGAACGAGCGCAACGAGCGCAACGAACAACCAGGTGAGAGGGGAGTTGGTACGCCCGCGCGCACACACACACGTTTGTGGGGTGTTAGGCTTGTCGGTCCGCCAACTACCACCAGAAACTCACCATTACTAATACCATCTCCACCTCCACCTTCAGAACCACCACCACCACCTTCAGCACCACCACCACCACCAACACCACCACCGCAGGGATGAGGCGGCCTTACGATGAGCTTTCTGGGTCGGAGGAGGTAGACGCGAGCGCAGGACTTTGTATGGTAGAGGGTGAAAGGGCTAGACTAGGGGGTGTCACGCGGTAAAATACGTCGAGAGGGGTCAACGGGGTGAGAGAGCGATGATATGCATCGCTATACTCCAAACATCATGGTAAGGTCGCATACTACTACTGTTTGCTATCTTATCCTAAGAGCAAGGAATCATCTTACATTAAATGCTTTTGCTACTATATATTTTTGTCCATCTTTTTTAAAATGAGGATAATGATAAAGTGAGATAGATGAATATAAACTTGTACAGTAACTCTCGTTTCCTGTGCTAGCAAGAAAAAAGTTCAAAGTAAGATAGAAATATGATGATTATGAACTAAGGAGAAAATCCTTAATTGGGACGTGTGAATTAATTGTATACGTTGTATTTTGTTTAATATTTTTCTTAGTTGACAGATGCCTGACGTATTTTCGAGCAAAATAAGGTCCTAATCATTCTGTGGCTATATTTTGAAAGAACACGCGACAGGTGCACTTGATATGAAGGTTCAAGCTCTTCCGCATGTTTCCAGATATGATCGATGATTCTACGAAAATTCAGCTGTTCGATTTATGACTTGGCGAAATTTTGATCCTTCCTCGTGGACAGGTGCATTGACGTCGATAGTTTCTGAAAAAAATACCCCCACACGAGCATACAAACGCATACAAATACACACACAATTTATTTGATCGATGAACACTGTTTAATTTAAACGTTCTTTAAACGTTTAACATTGTATTGTATAGATTTTGATTCAAATGATTTTTGTACGCGGATAATATATACATCACATAAGTAAGGTGTTTTGCTTTTTATTCTGGCGCGTGTTTTAAAAAGAAAAACAAACAAGAAACAGAGTAGAATCTTTGTAGCCACGAACAAACAACTGCTCGGTCGATGCCAAAAGACTGTAGCGCTACCTTGTCGAAGAAGATATTTTTCAACGTTTGACCTTACCATCAGTTACTACTTTCGATCACAAATTTTATCCATCAATTTTATGGTACGACCATCCGACACACTTAACATAATTATTTAAAATCAATCCACCAGACCGCGCGTTCAATATTTAATACGGATAAAATTGAAAGACGTAAAAACCTATCTAGGGAGAAAAACCTTGAGACTCGGATTGGAATACTTTCTTCTACGTTTCCGCATTACATTTTGTATTTTTTTTCTTTTTATGCACCAATGCAATCACGGAATGTGCATTATGTAAAAACATAATAAGTAGTATATTCTATAAATAAGAATTCTCGATTAATTAAAAAATTAACAACGTCAAATTTTATGGGGGCTAGGGTTATTTTTTTCTTTTAATTTTCAATTATTCGAAAAACATATCTTTTTGAAGATAAAACAATGTAGAATAAAAATATATTTTTCAAAGTTTTTTTTCTAAATTCGTATATTTTTCTTGTTAATTAATTTTAGTTCAAACTTACGACATCGGTGGCGTTGTTATCTACATCTATTGACGGTAACGTTGGAAACGACCATAAATGTAGCAAATTTCTGGTTATATTTGTTCAATTTATCTATATTATGTTATATAGTGATATTGAAAAAAAAAAACAAAAAAAAAACCCAACAAAAATAATTATAAAAATATTAAAGATACATAAAATGTATTGCTGACTTTATCAACGTAATCTTTATCATTTTTTTCCACGTTTTTCTTTTTTTTTAATTATTATCAGTACAGAAAAAGTTCACTCTATATAAATATGTATATTTTTATAAAAATTATTTTGCGATAATGTTTAAGAATATATAATTTTCAATAGTGCATAGTTACATAACTTAAAAATAGAATTATTGAGCGTACGTTCAAATAATAAACACATGTTATTGCGATATATTTTTTTCTTTTAGATTTATTGATTAAGATTATATATGTTAATAAATGTATAACAAGCTTCACCCTGTGGCATATAGATAACATTTATATCATATGAATCACATGGCTATGCCTAGTCAAGTCTAGACCAAAAAAATAAAACTAATCATATAACATCCGGATAGATTTATTTCTTAACTTACTATATAAAATCTAGCATATTAAATAATATATTTTACGAACATTCTATATACCATATAACGAAAACGACAGAAATAACTTAATTATGTTCCCCATTTAATAAACCCAATTAAAAAAAAAATATTCGATATAATAACATTATCAACTAGATTCAAATATTTCGTGAAATAACGTAAATTATAATAACGATAAGGAAAAAAAATTACTCCGGAAAACTATTATTTCTCAATGATCTCGCAACTATCGTTTGAACTTGTGATCGTTATTAATACCAATTAAAAAAAAAAGTTTGATCTATTTTTAAACAGCATTAAGATAATAGAATATTCGAAAGACATATAAGAAACATATTTTATCGTACGTAAATCCTTCGATTGTGATATTAAAATTTTATCGAACTTTTCCATCCTCTCAGTTATCGACCGAGAAATTGATCTGACTTACAGCTTACAGAATACTACATGATGGTTCCTTCGATTGTTTTCTATCCTACTGAAATACTCTTTTCTTATATATATATATATTTTATTTAAAGCAACAGAAAAAACTATCTCCCCACGTATAAGAGAAAACGTTTGATATTAAAATTTACAGTTTTTGATTTAACGAATAATATTTAATTCTTCTTTTTAGAAATGGTATCTCATACGAGTATGAGAATAAATCGATCGATATTTCTCGAACGTTTATTCATCGACAGTATTTTACGAGTTATCTTATCATAATTCGTTCAATAATATTCAACAATTTTCTCTAGCGTAGATATAAGAATTAGATTTTTTGTTAACGTTTTTATTCTTACGTATAAACGGAAATGAATAGAAATTATTTTATCGTACCGTTAGATTGATTTTTGAATTATCCAATAGGTACGATTGAGATACCAGTAGTTGAATGTACGAGAGACATATGTATATATTTAAAAAAAAAAAAAGAAAAAATGGAATGGAAAGATAGATACTTTTCCTTATGTCAATATAGAAGAGGGGCTGACCGGTCAAACTCCGTGAAGTAAGATAGCTGCTTCTGCTTGCGTTTGAACAACGATATCAACATGCAGCTATTTTAACGTAGAATATATGTACATTTCTTTTTTTTTTTTTTTTTTTTTTA
>NW_014570022.1:5276-60371 GCF_001313835.1 Polistes canadensis
TTTTTTTTTTTTTTGAATATTTCAAATTATTCTGACAAATGGTACGATAATATCCCGAGAGGTACAAAAGATATTTAATAACGTTTTTAAAATTAATTATTTTTATATATATATACATTTTTTCAAGATTTTCTATTATTATTATTCGTATAATTAATCATTTTGTAATACTTTCATTCATTAAATATAAATTGTTCTGTATCAAAAAGTATTAGAATATTTCTATGAAAAACTATAAATGTGTTACGATATGGTGGAAATAATATTAATACAAAGATTTATGCATTTTATTTCTTTTGTATTACTAAAATTATATCTAGTAGTAAGATAAATATTCACCCTAAGATAAATGCGTGTACAATACTATGTGGAAATGTTTAATATTAACAATAGGAATATTGTCTTGATTATTTCATTAGAATTTAATCGTATTTTTCGTAAAAAATTTTTAAACGATATTTATTCTATTTGAGATATTAAGCGAAAAACAAATATATAAATATAATTTAAAAAAATAATTATTGATTATTTCTTAAAATCAATCCGCGGTTAAGATTATCAATGACTACTGTTGAAAAATTTGATGAATCATAAAGGTTACACTTTATATCAAGGTTAAAGATTAGTTTACCACCGAGATGTTGAAATGTAAAATTAATCTAAACGAAATTGATGATAAAATTAAACGATACTAATATCTTGAATAATATCTTTAATTAATATAAGGGTGAGAGGAGGGGAAAAGCGGGGGGGGGCTAGCTTATAAAAAAATATAAAGAATATAAATAATATCTCTTCTTCGTACACAAAATCTTTCGAAATACGTAATTGTTCGTTTAAATATCGTTTCATCGATGAAACGTTAAAACCTGATTCGCAAAGAATATATTATATATGTAATTATTAAAAATCTTATATTAAATCAATTTTGATTGTAATTGTATAAAGTTAATAGTTAGAAAATTTAATAATAAGTAAGATGGGCCCTTGAAAAAAATTCTTTCCCTTTTTTTTCTATCGGGAAGTAATTTTTATGGAGTAATTAAAGGAGTAGTAGTAAATTGTGTATATAAGTTGGCAACATATCACTGCATAGTACGATGTCTGTAACGTTCAAGTGATTACACGACCCTAGGGTTGCACCGGACGTTTGGTAAATTGATCTGATGTCCCTGCTATCATCCTACCATCGTCAATTCCCAGTAATCTTTTTATTACTTCGTAGAGATGTGTAACCCCGTTACGGGTTTTCAACTATATGATATATTAGAATTCTCATATGAATATATAATGAATATATATATCGGTATTATTGAGTATTATTACTATTATTATTATTATGTGTGCGAAGAACCAAATTTAGAGTACCAATCAAATTTTTTTGTTTTCCTCCCTATTTACAAATCGAGAGATAACTTTTTGTTTTATTTGTATCTTTTTTTTTTTTTTTTGAATAATTCATATTATTCTGACAAATGATACGATAATATCGCGAGATGTACAAAAGAAAAAAAAATGTAATAACGTTTACGTTTTAACTTCGTCGCTGGTTGTAAATTATTAACGCAACGTTTCGAGAAATGAAAAGTATATATATATATATATATATGTGTGTGTATAAAGAAAAAAAAAAGGGTTACGATCATAGTTCAAGTTTATCCGAGAGTATTTTTAATTAATCATTCGCAGACGTCAGAAATTTTTTTCCGTTAATACGATAAAATATTATTTTTTCTTCGCGCAATAATGAAAAACTTTGAGGAAGTATACACGACGTCACGTTGCGAGTTTGATTCTTTCTTTTTTTTCTTTTTTTTTTCTTATTCGTCTATTAAATATTAGATTTATACGATAAAAAAAAAGAAGCAAATTTTCCACGAATAAACATAGTTAAGATTTTGAAAAAGTATTATCTCTCTTTTTTTTTTTCATTGTTTTTGTTATTCGTTAACAATTATTATTTAATGTTAACTTTTAAACGATAACGCGTAATAATCGTTCTATAAAAAGAATTTGTTATGATCTTTTTTTGCAACAACAACAAAAAATGAATAATTCCTTCGCAAATAAATAACTTGTTCTCCTATGATATATTACGTTGTTTACAGAAGACAAGAGTTCGTAAACGAAGTGATATGGATAAAGAAGATACTATTGACATATCACTTTCGGGTCGCGGTATAAGTCAACAGCGATTATCACTTAATCGTTGAAAAAAGCAATTTTTAATTTTACATTACATATGAGAAATTTATAAGAGAAATAACGATCTTTTTTTTTCTCTATGCTGAGCTTTAATTATTTAACAAAAAAGAAAACAAAATCTACGCGCGTATTTTATTCAATTATAATATTAAACGAAAATAACTTTCTTTTTAATCGACTTTTTAATTAATTTTAAATGTTGGGAAAAGAGAGAGAAAGAAAAATAGAAAAAAGAAACTTCTTACAGAATACACGATACACGAACTTATTTAAAACATTAATAATATCACTCTTTCCTATCTTGTTTTCAAAAAGACATAACTTTGTGTTAAAATAAACGAACCGTATCGACCCTTTACGTTTCCACGATCATTTCTCGATGAAACAACGAATCACGCGTATTATTCGTATTTTATCAAAGTTGTCCTCAAGTTTATCGCAGAAATGGAGTAAATCGTATGCGAAATATATAAAAAAGAAAAGAAAAGAAAAAAGAAAAAAGAAAACGAAAAAGAAAAAGAAAGAAAACGAGGTGCATCGGGAATTAAAACATTGCCAAGATGTTGTTGGTTGTTAATCGATATTGGCTGTTATAAATTTTTATTTCTTGCTTTCATTCTCAATCTTTCTTTTTTTCTTTTTTTCTTTTTTTCTTTTTTTCTCGCTATTTATCTTGACCAATGAGCGAATACTTATTCTACTGTTCTACAGCTGGCAAGATTTTTCAATGATATTTCCCCCGATCGTAATAAACAATTAAATAAAATTATCATTACGCACACGTGGTCGGATAATGGAAAACAAAGCAAAAAAGATAAACAAAGATGAATCTTAAAGCTGAGAAAGGAACGAGAGAACTCCCCCTTACAACTCGTTGGGAAATAAATTTATGACTCTTAACAATATATGACATCAGTTACCACGCTAACGTTTCCTATGCAATTTAAAATTAGTACAATGACCCTCTATCAACATAAACATTTCCACATGATTTCAATCGTAAACAAACAAAACACCCAATGCGTATTTTTTTGTTTTTAAACGATTCAAAAAGTTTCTTTATATATATACTTTTTTTTATTATTATTTCATATTATACATTTAATAAATAAATATTTTTTATTCCTTTTTATGATATATAAATATCATCGCAACTGAATGAAATTAAAATACGATGAACGAAATTTCATTTGTTTCAGAAAAATGCAATCTCGGTTGTCACGGTGGTGAGTATTATATAAATTTTTGTTATTAAATATATTTAAAAATTAAGGGACGGGAAAGTAATGTCGTTATATGCAAATATCAATATATTTATGTTAATGCATTCATACTGAATGCACAGATCGTGTGTACTTCAAGGACCGTGTTTGAATTTAATGTAGAAAAAGAAAAAAAAAAGATGACGTTACTTTCCAGTCCCCCCTAATATTACGCATCTAGCATATATAAACATAGAAAACGTATTATAAAAAATATATTATTATTAATAAATAATTATAGGACAATATCCAAAAGCATATCAAGAAGGACACACCTATATATATCGTCTGGAAGGAACATCTGTAACATCTGTCACGGATGCAAAAGGCGACAGTATTCTCAATTTGAAAGCCATCGTTGAATTGACTGCTAAACCTGATTGTGTTTTACAATTAAAACTTAAGGACGTCAATGTAAATGATGCTGTAAGAATCTTTCGAACTTTTTTAACTATGGAATAATATATTAAAAAAAAAAAATATACATATATTACACTCGCAAATTATTATTCATTTTTATACTCACATTTTGATATGAAGGGATGAGAATTAAAAGCGTAAATAATATATTATATATAATTTCAGGCAGCTTCTTTGCCAGATCTTCAAAAGCACGCACTTCAGTTCAGTTATCATCATGGTCACATTGATCCTGACGTTTGTGCGGAACCAGATGATTCACAAACATCATTAAACATCAAGAGAGCCGTAATATCTTTGTTCCAATCAGCTGTTCAACTTGAATCCGGTTCTACTGTTCATCATGAGGTACATACGTATAAAAAAATATTTATCAATTAATACGTATTTGCTTTTTTCTTTTTTTTCTTTTAACAAACCTTAATAATTCGATTTAACGAGACTCGTTAATTCAAGGATAAATCAAAATTACTGACCATTTATTCACATGGGTAGGACGGAGATGTAATTATTAGCTTATTTAATTTATCCTGATGATCGTGAATTGCATTACATTCTGATAATAATTCATCGTACTAAGTGACCGGTATAATATAATAACAACGTTTGATTAAATCGAATTAAAAAAAGGGATCTCGCGTTTGTCTTCTTATGGATAAGTAGAGTTCTATTAGATGTACATATAAGTATGCGTGATAAAGAAAGGAAGAAATAAAGAAAGAAAAGAATAATCCAGAACGAAATTCCTTTTAACGATCCATCCAAAAATACTAAATCACGAACTATCGATTTCTAGTAGAAATTAACTCAAAAATATCGGATACCCGATTTTTGAAAATAATCGGTAATTAATTTCTCAAAATTATAACGAATTAAATAGACACGTTTTAGCGTAAGCTTTCAATTCGTGATAATATTCAGCAAAAGAAGATTTTTTTAAATCCCGAACCAATCGAAATAATCATTTGTAAATGTATTTGCGAATATTTCGCAAACCATTTTAAATTCTACGTTCTCATTTTATCGTTATTTATTTTCCATTTAGACCGATGTATTTGGCAGTTGTTCGACCGACTTCACTTTCCAAAAGGAAGGTGATTCCTTGCTCGTGCAGAAATATAAAGACCTTTCGCAATGTTCGTATCGCGAAAATATTGGACAAGGACTTGTAACGTCGGTATTCGACAAATCGTCTGGCATCAAATCAACCCCATTGCTCGAATCTCAACAGAAGATTGAACAACGCTTTAAACAGGGTATCTTGAACAAAGCATCATCGACGGAAACTTACAAATTACAACCATTTAGTAACGGTGATGCAGGAGCAAGGACCGTAGTTGAAACGACTTTAACATTTAAAGGAGAGAAAGGTGACAATCCGTCAGCACCGGTGTCCGTTCCCAAGTCGATCATTTTCGAAGCTCCGCATCCGGTCGTCAAATCGTCAGTAGATGCAATTAGCAATGCATTGAAGGCCGTGTCGAAGGAAAAAGGGGAAATCGTTCGTGAAAAGGCAGCCGAGAAATTTGCCGAACTTGTCAAAGTGCTTCGATTAAGCAGCAAGAAGGACATTCTTTCGGTATATCAGAAGGTCAATGCTGGTTCGGGTTTTAATAAAGTTTCCGATAAGAAGATATTCTTGGACGCACTTTTCCGTACCGGTAGCGGCGAGGCAGCTGAAGTGGCCGTAGAGCTTGTAAAAACTCACCAATTAACTCATTTGCAAAATTTTGTCTTCTACGCCAGTCTCCCCTTGATTCGACACGTCAATCTTCCAGCAATAACAGCTGTAACGTCACTTTTAAATCAACCGAATATACCAAGAATTGGTTATCTTGGAATTGGACATATCATTGGCAAATATTGTCAAGATCATCCCTGTGAAAATGTTCCAGTAGTAAAAGACGCTATACACAAGATTCGCGAGAAAGTTGGAAACGGTAGGACGAAAAATCGAGTCCAAGAGAATCAAATAATTTCTAGCTTGAAGGCACTCGGTAATTCGAAATATCTGGATGATGCTACTTTACAAAAATTATCAAACATCGTTGCCGACAAACAAGTACGTAATCGAGTACGGGTTGCCGCTATTGAAGCATTGTCAAATACTTGCTCGATGAAATGGAAGAATCAAGTTATGAATGTATTGAGTGACCACGATGAAGACAGTGAGATTAGGATAAAAGTATATCTTGCTTTGGTAAATTGCGCGTGTCCACATGTTGCTACCAAAATAGAAGAGATATTAAACAAGGAAACCGTGAATCAAGTTGGATCCTTCATAACCAGTCATCTCCGTAATTTAAGAGCATCGACAGATCCTAACAAGAAAGCTGCTAAAAAATTCTTGAGTCATATCAAGCCACACACCAAATTCTCAGAAGATTTTCGCAAATTCTCTTTCAACAACGAATTTTCTTATAATCTCGAAGCACTAGGTGTCGGTTCTTCCGTTGAAAGTAACGTGATTTACAGTCAAAATAGTTACGTACCACGTTCAACTAGCTTGAATCTAACTGCTGAAGTATTCGGACAATCCTTCAATTTCTTCGAACTCGATACACGTGTAGAAAATCTTGACAGAATTATAGAACATTACTTTGGACCTAAAGGAGAATTAAGCGAACATTTCGTCGATTTGAAGACAGCCAAGGAAACCGCCGAAAATGCCGACGAGGTCAAAAAATACATATATCAACGTTTCGATCAATTGAAACGTAACAAACGCGAAGTAAAACAAGGTGAATTAGACAAATTTGCAAAAAATGTACGGCTACGTAACACCGAAGTAGATGAGGACCTTAACGTTGACTTGTCTGTGAAATTATTTGGCGTAGAACTCGCATATTTGAGTTATCAGGACAATCCGCAGACATTCGAACCGAAGCAACTTATCGATAAGATATTTGCAAATTTCGAAACAGGATTTGACATGATTAAGGACTTCGATTATAACTTCCAAAATCATCTTCACTTTTTAGACGCTGAACTGGTCTATCCAACTGGTTTGGGTATACCATTGACATTGGGTGTAACAGGAACTAGTGTAGTTAATTTAAAGGCTAAAGGAAAATTGGATGTGGCAACTATTTTGCGCGACCAAGATAACGCAGCTGTTCGAATTGCTCTTGAACCAAGTGCATCGATCAGAATCACCGGTAGCATGATGCTCGAGACATTAAATAAGAAATCTGGTGTGGTTATTGCTGCTACTCTCGTAACCGATACAGCTTCGGACTTGTCCATCAGAATGCTCGACGGTACTGGGTTTGACGTTAACTTTGGTATCCCTAAAAAGACACAACAGCTTATCTCCGTATCCAGCGAAGTTCTATTTGCAAAGGGTGAAAATCTCGTTCCCCTTGAATTTGGAAAAAGCAGGGACTATTCAGATCGTTTCGAACAATTGTCTTCACTTTTAGGTTTGAGTGTGAAAGGGCATATTCAGCTCCCATACAACGATCTTGAATCAATTAAAAGTAAACCTTTCTTCCCGTTGAGCGGCCCAACTAAATTTGGCATAGCCATTGAAAACGACGACGTTAAGAATTATTACTTTAAAATTTATTATAACCAAAACGTGCCCAATGCGCGTGGCTTGGAAATTTTGTTCGATACGCCCAATAGCAAAACGAACAGACGCCTTTCCTTGCTGGTAGAAGGTGGTCTCGAACCAGATAAATATTTCAAGGTAGATCTCAATATGCCTCTGAAAAAGGCTTCAGCTTTAGTTATCATCAAAAACAGACCCGAGGAGAAAACATTCTCGCTTACCGCTCAACACGATTTTAACGATTACTTCTTCCGTGCTGGTATTGTCGCTAATGGCAACAAGTACAAGCCTGTATTAGAATATAAAGTACCGGAACATATCGAGAAATTATCAACCACGAAGATGGCAATCAAGGGTGGACATGATGGTGGTCAATTATACAAAGTCGATGGTGCTGTTAGTGTTAATGACTACGAAGATGGTAAAAAGTACACGTTTGAAAATGTAGTCATTATCGGTGGTAACAAAAAGATCGTTTCTCTTGATGGATATGCTGTTTCCACAACTAACAAAGCTATCTTCGACATGAAACTCGGTTATGGGGATGAGAATTTAGCTTTAAAATTGAACGGCAATAGATTAGGGGAAAAAAATTATCTAGTAGAATTATCAGCCGTGCCATCGAAAGATCCAAATATTGGATTTAACGCTAAATGGGAATACAACAGGCAACCACGGAAATTTGATCATAAATTCGTTTTTATTCACGGAGCTGATCCAAACTCCGAGACGAATCGTTTCACTTTGGAACAACACCTCGATTACAATCTTAATGCAAAAGATTTTCTTTTATCGGGATCGACAAAACTGAAATATCCCGCTGTTAATGCACTTATGGAAATCGACGGGAAAATAACTACTTCAATGTTAGAAGCTGATCTCGATATAAAATACGAAAAATTCAAATTTGGTACCGAATTGTTACTGAAAACCGATATGGTTAAACCAGGCGACTACGAAGTTGAATTGGAGATTGAACTTATGCAAAATAAAATAGAATTGAAATCAAAGCGTACGGTCATTGAGATTAGAAAAAAAAGTAAGTTCCAGAATTCTATCGAACTATCGCCAGGTGGTAAATACGAGGCCAATGGGGAAGTAACTTACGAAATAAATAAAAACCTTCTCATTTTACAATTGAACGGTGATCTCAATCTAAATGGTAAAGCTGTCACGACTGATACCGCTCTTGAAGTTAAATTGGATGACATTAATTCCCACGCGGTCATTGCAGTTGCTGGAAATAAATATTTAGACTTCAATCTTAAAAATCACAATGGTCCAAATCCCAATGGAAAGTTGAATTTGAATGTGAAGAATTATTTGATCGTTGTCGGACAATATAATTATAACAATGGCAAAGGAAACGGACTTATTACGATCGATATTCCTAAATACAATCGCAAGATCAAGGCTCACGGAGATTTAACCGTGTCCGGATCACAACATACAGCTAACGTTGAATTGTTATACGATGCTGACAAAAATCCAACTAAACGCATTAAATTATCATCCGTTTCTGACATTACAGAGACATCGGTCGATACTAAAAATATCCTAGAAGTTCTCTCATACAAATTAGAATTAAATGTGAAAGGTGATCTTAAAGGAACACTGAATAATGGTGAATTAACGATCAATGCAGATACCACTCTACCAACTGGACGATATATAGTCTTTTCTGGAAAACGAGTATCGGCCAAGAAAGACAACTTGTACGATATTAATGTACAATCTGAAATTATAGATCACGTCAAGAAAGGTGACGCGTCACAGAAATTAACGTACAAGGTCGATCTTAAAGATTTAAATATAGATAAAATAACTTTCGTGTCGCATATACAATCAACTTACGTTGGTTTTGATGGGCGTGATTTAGTGTCCGATTTAGTTCTTAATATTCTCGAAAACGCGTCGAAGAATAAGGTAGAACTCGATTTAAAACATTCGGGATCGTTTCTACACAAACCCTTTGCTTTTGGAATAAATAGCGATTACGGGCAAAATGATGCAACATATAAAATCAAATCATCTCTTGGAAATGACTTTGATCTTACGGTAAGTAAATCGACTTTGTATATATTATTTTTATACTATAAATTTATATCTTTTACAATAAAATAGATTTGAAATGAAGTACAATGTTTCGACAATTATCTAAACATTATAATATAATTTACAGATTAATGGTAATTACATTGGTGGTAACAACGTAGGCGTACCTTACAAATCCAAATTTAATGGTGAAGTTAAACTGCCGTTTGAAAAGTTACAAAATATCAAATTACATGTATCCGAAAATGTGTTATTAAATCTTCAAGAAAATAATCTTTTGGAGTATTCAGGTGTTCATGAACTTACTTATAACAACGACAAAAATATTAAAATGGATACCCATTTAAAATACAAGGTTGACAGCAACGGCAACGAAGGCGGTGGAAAGATTAGTTTGACTGTTCTTCATTATCCAACTTTAATTATTGAAAGTACATTCAATAATGTTGTCTCTGATAATATAAACAAAGGTTCTTCATTGATAAAATTGCATTATGGTGACAAGGGTGGAACGTTGTCTCTTAACGGTGCTGTTGCTACTGATTTATCAATGATTGACATCAATGCTAAAGCTACGACGACTATGGAAAAATTAAAAAATATCGATTTTCATTTTAACCATCAGGTAAATAATGTCTTTGTTCGAATTTGATCAAAATAATTATCGATGTAGATTTAACTGTAATTTTACAAAACATTTCGGAAAATTTTAAATAATGATCTTGCTAAATTGATTTTGTAGAAAAAACCAGAAACGAACTACAGAAAAACTGATGCCACCTTACAATTGGACGATTCGAAATATACATTAAACACTGAAATTCAACAAATGAAAACGGAACCAAGGATTCACATTACCTTTACTAGTCCAAGCGGCGTGACAGAATTATTATCTGCTTACTCGAAACTCAGTGATACCGAATATACAGGTGATTTGAATTTTCCTATTGAAAATAATACGAAAAACTTAGCACACAAGTATTTCATTGTTTAATTCTTGTTCTTTAGGTGAATTGAGGGTCATAACACCGGTAGGATATGTTATAAGTGAGGGACGAGTCAACTTAGTCAGTATCGATGATTTCTTAATTATTATCAACTTCGACAGCGATAAATTAAAAGAACGTAAAATTTTTGCTGAGATATCTACCAAACCTACTGCTAAAACTGGAAAAAGGATTATTATCACTGTCACCAGCGACGGCAAAAATTTGGTAACTGGAAGGTATTTATTAACATTGCTTATTATTATTATTTATAATCAAAATAACATAGGATGTGTACGGACAGGTAATACGATCATGCAGAAGTAATTCTACATGTTAACGTAAATTCAAATAAAAAAGTAACCTTTTTCTGTTCGAGGCACCGAATTTTAGAGAAAATTCTCTTTGAAAATTTGTAATTTAATAATCTTCTGTTATTACTAGATTAATTATAATCACGAAAGGAATCGTACTTAATTAATTCCTTGCTCTGTTCTCTGGATCACCCTTTTATCTCGTTGCGACGATTTGAAAATCGTTATCAATAATAATTAACTGCTGTTGCGTCGTCGTCATAGTTCGACTACTAAAGAGAAACTAAACATAAAATAAATAAATCGTACAGCCAAATTCCAAATATAACAGAGGGATGACAATGAATGAGGAAACATAAGTAAACAAAAAAAATGTTTGTCGTTTCGAGAGATAATTCAATGTACGCCTATTCCAGATAAATTATATAAACGGTTTTTTTTTTTGGGGGGGGGGGGGGAAATGAAACTTCAAACGAAAAAAGTTACTATTTTTTTTGTTCTCATGACTTATTTCCACATTTTGAATCGTCCGGTTGTACCACCTGTCCGGATACACCCTGTACAAGAACATACTTTTTACAAATTTGTACTGAGATTTTTATATTTTCGCAGTACAAATTACAAAAAACACGAAGAAGGAGGCAAACTCACTGTAGAGGGTAATGGTAGCTTGAAAATTGGTGACAACGTAAGAAGTTCTTCTTTTAAATATACTCGTCAACAATTGACACATGAAACTGATGGTGAAACTGGCGTGGCTATGGTTCTTAATGCTTATTTCGGACCATCTGCAATAATTGGTGAAATCAAATTTACAAATAAAGAATTACACGTGTTCAATAGTTATTGCGAGCAAAATAACGACTGTGCGCACTTCAAATATCAAGCAACTTTGGACACAGACAGTGAGTGTATTTTCGAATCATCAGATTCATATTTTGAAAAGATAAAAATTAACACGTTCGCGACGGACCCTGGTATTTTGTATAATTAAATGACTAATTTCTTCTTTTTTTTTTTTTTTTAGAAGAAACTTATCTGAAACAACAACAAACAGTCGAATTCGATTTGAGGAAGTTCAACATACCTGCCGAATTTGGTTTACAAATTAGCACTCAATTTGCGAATAATATGCTTGATCATACAGCTAGTTTATACATGCATTCCACTAAAGATAAATCTCAATACACTTATCAACTCTATATTCATCCAAAGGAAGCTGGTAAGAATATTTTTTGTTAATGACATTGTTAAAATATTTATCAATCGGATTTGTAAGAGATGAAAACTTTCTTTCGTAATTACAGCTGCCATTCTAACTTTACCAAGCCGTGAGCTAGCACTTATTGCAACATTTGATCTTCCGAAAAGTAAGCCAATTGGATCATACAAATTAGCACTTTCTTCATTCTTAGATAGAAAAAATAATCCGTCAGAAAAAACAAGTTTATCTATTAACAGTGATGTTAACGTTGACAAATCTAGTTTATCCATTAATGGTGAAGCTAAACTTACATATCCATCACAGACAAAGGTACAATTATTATAATAAATTTAATAAATTAATATGTTAAAAAACAAATTGAAGTTATAGAAAAAAAATAATTTACAATTAGATAATATATTTCATACTCTTCTTAGGACATGATGGTAAAAGGTAAATTGCATAGCAGCAACCAAAATCTATTGGATGCTAGTATGGACATTGATGTTTTCGCGAAAAAATCGCAAAAAGTCAATTTGATTGCTAAGATAGTACGCTTACCAATTGAAAAAGGCTATAATATAACTGGATTAATTGAAGTACTTAGTAAAGGTCAACAACTCAAGATCGAACATAAAACGCATTTGACATTGTCAACTAATGAAATAGGAGCCGGTTCTATATTTTCATACACGGATATTAATCAAAAACCAAGGAGTACCATACAATTATTCTCTGCTAATCAGAATGAAGCTCATCTCTTGATAACTCTTCCCAGCAGAGAAATCATTAGATCCGATGTAAAAATGGAATGTTCTAAAACTTTACAAAAAGTGGAAATAAAAACTAACATTCTCGACAGAAAGCCTGTTATTGCTACCATTGAAGTTAACGATTTCAACAACTTCAAATTTGTACAATACGAAAAGGGTAAATAACGATTTAACGATATAACTCTTTTAATAATTAATATTAAAAAAAGAAATATACGTACAATCATATTTTTACAGGCAACCCTGACAACAAATTGACTGCTAATGGTCGTGTTGTATTAGGAGAACTTGCAGAAGTTCATTCTAATTTTTACAAAAATGGTGAAAAGAAAAATTTGTTCCACATCTTAGTGCACCTTGATGAAAACAAATTTTTGAAACCCGATTTTGGATATGACAAGGATAATATTGAATACGTAGCGGTAATATATAATACTTAATATACAAATATATTTACATACTCTTTGCTATATATTATATCTATGCAGTTAATATATTTGTTTTTATTTTCATATAGGATTACAGCAAAAAGCAGATTCTTGATATAGCGCAACAAGTGAAAACAGTTACAGCTGATACGGGTAAGGAAATTGTAACGGAACTCAAGGATCTTCTAGAACATACCAAAAAAGCTCAGCCAAATTTGAAACCACTTTTGGATTATTACTCTGGTGAATTAAATAAATTTAAAAACGAACTCAATGCTGATAAAACTATTCAAGAGATTCAAGCGAATATGTAAGTAATCATATGACTAATGTTTTTTAAACGTTTCTTAAATAATATCGTTGTCTAACATATGTAATTAAAACAGAAACAAACGATTTGGGTCATTTATAAATGCGGCGAATGAGTTTATTAAAAAACTTATTGAACAATTTAACGAGCTCTCCAAGCAATACAACGTAGTTATTTCTAAATTGACTGAAGCAATGGAAGCAACCTATCCTCGAATAAAAGAATCTTATAACAAAATTTTTGACGCATTCGTGGAACTATTAGATGCAGCTGCAAAAGTAGCCACGATTTATTTAAAAGTTATTTTAAATGTCATTAATGATCACCAAAAGGAAATAAAAGAATTGGCTATTGTGGTAACAGAACTTTTCCAAGGTGTTGCCAAAGTATTATTTAAAGCAGCTGAACAACTCAAAAAGGACATTAATGAATTTGTAACTTTGCTCATTAATCAAGCCAAAGCTTTACCTGTTTATGAAATTGCAAAAGAGAAATATAATCAGATCATAAACTTCGAAGTACCAGAAACAATAACAAACCCTATTGAAGAACTTTGCAACGCGATAAATGCAGGATTACCTACAGTAGAATTAAAACACTTCTTCAGTTCAATATGCGAGTACATATTAATGATTATCAAACGACAAAAGGTAAATATTATTATAATTTAATTTTACATATATTTAAAAAAATTAATTTGATGATAAAAATTATTTTGTTTTGATTTTACAGCCTGACAATGTTCAACAATTGAATAAAATTTATACGGAAGGCATTGCTGTACTTAAATCCTTAATAAGTTTCCTAGAAATACCATCACTCTATTATGATATTAAAAACATTTTTGACACAAAAATACCAATCAACTTGGGTATTTTAACTAAATTACCTGGTATTGCCTCATTGAGAGTTTCAGTCTTAAATGTTTTGCAAAACGGTGAATTACCAACACCTCTTGATATTTACTACACGTACAGGTATGTTCGAGATTGATTTTTCGAAGTTTTGGTATTGTCCAATTATATAGGGTAACAACATACCTTTCTTTTGCACGATTGTATCTTTTTATGACGATATTCATACAGGCCTACTGTGCATCTAAATGACATCGTACCGCCATTCGGCAAGACAGGAACTGTCATTGATGGAGGACACATCTTTACATTCGATGGAAATCATTTGACATTGCCTGGAACATGCAATTATATTCTAGTACAAGACATGCTAGATGGTAATTTCTCTGTTATCGGCAACTTCCAAAACGGAGTTCTAGTCAGTGTAACTGTTACCGAACCCAAAGAAAGTATCACGCTGAAAAGCAATGGAAACGTAAGTAATTAAAATATTTATGATTGATTGTGAAGTACATACATATCTATTGATCATTTATTACATTCTTTACAAAAAATACTTAAAAATAAATACATTGGCAGATCTTGGTAAACAACAAACCCGCGGATTATCCTGCTAATACAAAGAATCTACATGCTTTCTTGACCAAACCACTAGTAAATGTGAAGTCTGATTACGGTGTACGGGTAATATGTAATGGAAAAGCACCTATGATTTGTACAATTCGAGTTTCTGGCTTTTACCTTGGCAAATTACGTGGGCTTCTTGGTGATGGCAACAACGAACCATATGATGATTATACTTTACCATCTGGAAAGGTACTTTTTTATCATATTATTAATTTTATTTATAACATTATTATTTATTTATGGAATAACGCACATTCAAATTCCGTAACATTTCTAGATTACTCAAGACGGGAGTGAGTTCGGAAATGCTTACAAATTAAAAGGAGATTGTCCAGCAGTTACTGCTGTTAAACCTGGCGCACCAACTTCAGCTTGTGCCGAATATTTTACCAGTTCTACTTCGCCATTAAGGTATCTATAGATATATTGTTTCATTTCTCCTATTAAAATCAAAAAGGATATGGAAAATGTTTTATATTTCTACCTATTTATTTGAATGTTTTAGTTCCTGCTTTAAAATTGTTGACCCGAAAAACTATCAGGTAGCTTGCGATCAAATCGTTAATGCTGGCATTTCTAAGGATGGACGATGTTTGATTGCAATGGCATATTATGCTGCCTGTTACGAACACAATGTTTTTGGCATAAGCATTCCTAATAGTTGCGGTATTCTTTATTCTTTATTATACTTTTCTACAATTAAAAATAATTCTGTGAAATAAATCAAATTATTATCCTTTTAGTAAGCTGTAAAGTTGGCGCAAATTCATTAACTGTTGGTGAAACATTCAGTGTCAAGCTACCAAAGAAAGAAGCCGATATTATCTTCGTAGTAGAAGAGACAGTGCAAAATGAGAAAATTTTCAAGGATATGATTGCACCACTTATGAATGAATTAAGAGAAGAATTGAAACAACATGGCTTAACGTACGTATTATATCATACACTTTGTATGTAATTATAACAACTTTAAAACAAAAAAAAAAGAAACGGAAACAATAATAATAAACGAAATGAATTTATAGTGACGTTCATATCGGTCTTGTTGGTTTTGGCGAACACTTAAACCAGCCACGTCATTATACAACAGACGGCAACACAAACATCATGGGTGAAGTAAAGAACATTAAATTCGAAGGAGAGAACCCGATCATATCACTACCAGTAAGCTAATTAAACTTATCTAACATGAAAGAATTTTATGAAGTCATATGATACTCATATAGCCTTACGATCACTTATATTTGTCTTATATCATAATTTTTAGGAAGCTATAAAAGGAGACACAACTAAGAGAATTAAATATCTCGAGCAAAGATATGACGTCGAATTTGGTACTTTCAAATTGACCGAGGCTTATGAACAAGCAATAAATTATCAATTCAGACCAGAAGCAGTTAAAGCTGTTGTTGGTGTTATCGCTAGCCCATGTGAAAAGAGTCCTCTGCTCATTTCAGTTAGTCTATTTTCTTATTATTCACTCTAATAACATTCTATTCAATTATATCGACATATTTAATTAAGAAAAAAATCTTAACAGTTACAGCAATTGCGTTTACTTCTTGGACAAAAAGTATATCGTGATCTGGGACTAGAATATTACCACGTATCATTCCTGGACGATATTCTTATTTCTGGAAAGCCACAAAAAAATATTGTTGGTTACGATTATGACAGTGCTTATACTTTCTCTGATAGTAAAAAGAGACCTATGGAAGGAAGTAACGATCTTAGAAATAACCTTGTCTTATCAACAAGTGATGTTTGTGCAGACTTTGCCGTATCCGTAAGCATACGTTCTATGTTTCTTTTTTTTTATTTGATTTTGTTATAATTTCTGATGATGGATTTATTAAAAATCATTTCTTATAATAGTCTGGTGGAGCAGCATTTAGTTCGAGCAATTTTCTGGAAGCGAAACCTAATCAAAGGAAACAGTTCGTTCAAGTAGTCGCCCGAAGAATTACTAGTGGTCTTGTCGACACCGAAATCGAAGAGGATTGCGTGTGCAAACAATCTTACGGAGCATTTGCTCGTCCACGTTGCAAAATCGTAAACAAGAGAGAGAAGGAACCACTGACGGTATGTAGAATCTTAACAAAGTGAAGATGTATTATTGACAAGTTTATAGCAAGATTTATGAAACTATCAATGAAAAATATAATTAATAATTTATATGTTCATTTATCTTGTTATAGAGGCACACTAAAGGTGGAGTTAAGGGCTAGAACTGTCTCGTATAATAGTAGAGACTATTATTATTAATTAATCAAAATGTAATGTATTTGCTTATTAAGCCATTACTAATGTATTTAGTAATATATAAGATTGTGTCATTTAAGATTCACATTTATTTTATATAAAATGACAAAGCACCATTAAAACATAAATAACATAATAAATTCGATATTATAATTGTTAAACAAGTGTATCATTATTTTTTTATAAGACACTAAAGATATATTAAAAAAGCCTTCTGCAACAAGGAAAAGAAGAAATAATTATGAAATCTATTGTTTCTATATTGTGTTCAACAGCTTCCGAAGCGAGAAAAATACTCGCTTCAATTGAAACAAAAAATTATTTATAACTTTGAAAATACTGATTTTTTCGTCTTATAATAATTAGGACTTTTTTCATCATTTGACGAGTACTATCTACCCTAGAAATTATGAAGCCTATTTTTTTATTACCATCTATGTAACTTATTTCGACGAATTACTCCGTAAGTCTTGTAAGCACAGTTCGCAAATTTCTCAAAGAAACTTCATTAATATCACTCTTCCGTTTTAAAAGATTTCTTAATTCCTCGCATATAGAATTTACGCGCTCATTCAGTTCTTGAGATGTAATATTACATTTGATTGTTTCTGTTTCTATCCTTGGTATCTTTACATCTTTTTTGGAATCTTTGAAATTCATACAGATATGCCTCGTACTCCTATTAAGGGAATTTTTAACTAAACACAATAAATAGAATTTAATATCTGGGACATCTTGCAATTTGTAATATTGCTTGCGCGACAGATATGCAGGTACGGAATCGCAAATCATTGATTTTCCGGAAATGGTATCCGCGATTTTTACCACAAGTCCTTCGCTAAGACACGTACTTGAAAAACGATCAAAACATTCAAGATTTTCTTGATACACCCACGGGTTTTCATCCTCCAACAATCTAGAATGTATCTTTACGACTCCGTTAATCACATTATTAGGTTGGTACTTCTTAAATGTCGCAATTAAATCTTCTAAATAATATGCTATCTTTATTTTCGCATGAGGTAATGCGTGCAAAGATAAATTATCTATAGCATTTATGATCTGCAAAACAAAATGAACGAATCGTACAGATCGAAGTTTAATCTTGCGTTTTTCAAATATGAAAATAACAAAAATATACGCACAGAATCTTTATTAAAAAAGTCGTATTTAGTACCATCAAGCATACTCATGGAAAAATCAGATAATATAAATAAATATCTATACTCGCATTCTTCAATAATATTTGTAATAAATTCCCATAATTTGGAAACAACATTAAATATTTCTGTGTCCACTGAAGAATTAAATTTGTTTGTTGCTGGTATTAATTTCATCTACGATAAAAATAATATAAATAATAGCACTAATTTATAAATGATATCAAACAATATATCATTAAGATATTCAAGTTATTATTACCAATTGATACCACTGTCGTTCACTAGGCTCTTCGAAAAAATCGTCTACTAAATCTTGAATGTTATTTATTCTAAAAGCTAAACGTTTCCATATTACCATGCGCATTTGATTCGGTAACAATTGTGAAAAAGGTGTCCATAAACACGCATCTATATCGTCTAATTCGATCACTACAGAATGCTTTTCATTTTCCTGTAATAAAGTATAAAGTCTGCTAATCAAATTTCTTAAAATACATACTTCAAAAGTATCGTTACGTTCGATCAAAACAGCATATGTGCGCATTAAATATTTCACGTGAGAACTACATAAATCGGATGAGCTGTACCTAAAAAAAAGAATGATCATATTTTCCAAATTACCAAATATTTAATAAATATCAAGTAATCCAGACATAATTAAAAAAATGATTAGCTCACCGTCCTACGAGATACCAAACATCAGAACTAAGTAAAGAACTCCAAAAGTATCCGCTCAAAAGATGTTTTAGTAATATTTTTTCGACAACATGGAAATTTTCATAAGGCATGGAAATAATAAATTTGCTACTCGATATTAAAGTTATTGTATAAAGATCATTAGAACCTGCTTTTTTTTCGAAACTGTAATTGCTCGTGAGCTGCAATTCTTCTGTATAAAGTTCTTCTTGTACTTCGTAAAAAAAAAAAAAATGAATAATTATAAAACGAACGTAATGCAAATGTATACACAAACGATCTAGATTACTATTGACTTATTTGAAAAAAGAAAAAAAAAATAATCACTTACAATAATTAAAATTTGTGAAAACAACGTCGAGTACTGATTGTGATCCTAATATCCATATACAATGTCTATCATATGGAATCTTATTTATTACTTCCAAAATCGCAAGTGTTAATAAATGAAAACCTAATTTATCGCCATCCTTTTTTTTTCCATATTGAAAATAAATCTAAAATAGTTTAATAAATTATAAAAAAGAACTCATTTATCATTAAGTGATAATATTAAAATAAATTAACAAACTTGATTAAAGTTGTTAGTTTTCAGAAGAGCATTAAGAAGATTCGTTGTTGTTGATGAAATATCATTTTTCAGCATATCATTTGTTATACTGTTTGTTAACAAGGCAATACATCTGGGTCAAACGAAGCACATTTATATTATATTTTAACGCGATATACTTTTTTTAATAAAGTAAGAAAAAATTTAAATAATGATATACCTATATAGTTTCAATAGAAGTTCAGTTAATGTAAAGAGAAAATCATCACTTAAATATTCGTTGTAAGCTGAAGTCAATCTAATAATGACGTTTAAAATTAAACAAGCACTTCTTAATATCCATTCTTTCATTTTACTATTTGGATCCTAATTAAAAAGTAGATATAAATAAACTTTCACAATTAAATTTAAATAATAAAGATAAAGGATAATATTAATACCAAAACTGTGGAATATAAAAGATTGGTTTTCTCAGTTATTTGTTGGAATGACATAAGCATTTTTTCTGGAGATATTTTTTTGATATCAGAGATATACGTCATAGCTAATTTACCAAAAATCATTGTTACTTTCACAAAAAATTTCAAGTCTAAGCTCTGTAAATTTGCAGCAACAGCACCAAGTAATGTTATTACTATATGATAAAATAACAAAAAATGATATTAGTAAAAAAATATAATACTAACAATAAATTCGATTATTTGCAACTTTTTAAGAAAAAAAAAAACCATAAATTTTTGTAAAATTATATACCGTTCAGTAATGATGTCATTTCAGATTCTACTTTAACGTCAAAAATAATAACATCATCTAATGCAATCAAAAATATACTGAAAATCTCATTTGTTTTTTGGAAAAGACTTTTTAAATCATTGGATAAATCTTTAAAAAATTTTCCATAAGTATTTGAACTGAAAAATAATTTGCAATATAATAAAATTGATTAAATTAAAAGAAGATATAAGAAATAATAGTAAATTAATTAAGCAATATACTACTACTAGATTAATAAATTACCTTAACTGAAAATGTTCAAAAATTAGGTTTGTAGAAGAAAGTAACGTTTCAGACAGCGATTTAACATATTCAATGGAAATCTTTCCACAACTAAATGCATATTCCATTGATTTTTTATAAAAATGCAATATACAACTACTATCAAATAATTTGTCTTTTATATTACTCAAAATGTTTGATTCTGTAGTACTTGTCAAAAATATATTAATTAGTTTGAAAACCTGTTAAGTAGAAATTTATTAATCTATTATTACAAAAAGCTAAATTACAATATAGTTTATGCAAATAAAAAATTACTTGACATAGGAGAGAATGAACCATAGGCAAAATTTGACTGAAAATACTTTCATCGTACAGCTCTTGCTTGTACATAGACAACAATTTCTCAAACAATTGTAACCATTCTTCTATTTTCATAGTTGGATTTGGACTCAATGAGGCGACGTATAAATAAATAAATTAAGGAAAATATAAATATTAATATTTATTTAAAAAACAAAAAACATTCTAATTTTAAAAGGATATCTTTAATTGTGATTTAAGAGATTCTATTTCCATACTACTTGTAGTAGAAGATATAGAATTATTTAATTGATCTTCGTTCGATTCTTTAGCAGCCATTTTTCTAAATAATTAATATATTATCCTTAAAATAATCAATAGAATATATTTTTAAAAATACAGGGTGAGTCACGGAACGAGACGTTTCAAAATAATTCGTAAGATATGCATTGTATGAAAAAATGTTCATATTGACAATATCATATTAAACATATATAAAATATGTTTACCAATATTATTATATTATCATAAACAAATTTGTCTTCTAAATTGTAATTACAGATCCGTTAAATTAGCAATGTAATGCCGAATAACTTATTTATGAATATCTCAGTAATTATTCATTTTAAGCCCTACATAGTATGATAGTTTTTATGCATAATTTGATGCTTTATCAGAATCTAGAAAATAAATTAGGCATTTCATTCAAAAAAATAACGATGTCCTTGATATCTCATTAAAAAAGTATCTTAAAAACAAGTTTTGTTTACCATTACATTTGGCTCCTAATTTAGTTTAACTATGCAGGAAACATTTTTTCATACAATGCATATTTTACGAATTATTTTGAAACGTCTCGTTTCGTGACTCATCTAGTATTATATTTGCTTATAATACTATTCATTCATAAGAAATAAAATTTGTATAAAGAATAACTGACGATAAAACATTGAGATAACCTTTACATACTTTATACATACTTATATTAAACAACATACATATTAATAGATAATATTAAACAATATTAACATACTTTTAATACAGAATATAAAAGTAACTTACAGTTTATTAACACACACTTTAAATTCGAAATTATTTCACACTGATTTCGATACAAGTAATTTTTAACGTTCATTGTGTTATTTTATGGTCATACTAGATGGCGTCAGGATTTTAAAAGTCTGATACAAAGTTTAGGCACTAGAGGGCAGATATAAGTGTTAACACTAACTTAATTTTTAACTTAAATACTAACTATCGCCCACTGGTGGTCAGGTTAGTAACTAAGATGAATCTGGTTAGAAAAAAAGGGGGACTTGTGAGCTTCTATGTACTTCTGTATTTTTTGTTACTACCCCCTAACTGTATTATCGACATACATTTAATTAAAAAGAAAGAAATCTTTCTTGTATTCATTCAAGCATATTTTACTTATAAATATCTATGTACATATATATACACATACAAAATAAAACTTAATAAAGTACTTCTATTAACTTATGTTAAATCGCGATAGAATTTTATTTGTAATTATTATTGTATAATAATAATTATGATTTATTATTATTATTAATATATTTAAACCAATATCATAAAATACGATTTATTTGAAAAATATTAACAATACGTTCTTACCGATATTTAAATATCATTCTACTAAATCTTTTTTAATGCAATATAATGCTTAGAACTTTGACTTCAAGTAAACTGCCATATTAATCGAAAGTATGGCACAGTGTCAGTAAGAATCAGAAAGATAGAAAAGTGGATTCGTATGATGGGTGATGTCATGGCAACTACAGACAACAAGCTGCCAGATCACGAAATATTTGGTTGGCAACTAAGTGAGTGCGGATTTGTTGGTTGGCAACTAAGCGAGTGTGGTTACTTTAATAAAAACCTACAGGTCCCCGGGGGACCTCTCTTTCTCTCTCTTTCTTTTTATCTATCTATCTATATTTCTCTCTTTCTCTTTGTATAAATAAGTACTTACGTAAATATCCCCCCTCCGAGGCCTGTGTTTTCAATAGGTTTTTGTTAAAAGTAACCATGCTCACTTAGTTGCCAACCAAAAAATCCGCACTTACTTAATTGCCAACCGAATAGTTTTGATCAATAATCCTGGATTACTGACAAACCTTCGAGTGTTCTATTAGTGATTTCGAGAATTCTATATGCTACATAGACAATAGGAGAAAAGAGGTCTTGCACCTTTGAAACGATTTGTTGATGGAAGAGAATCGAATTTAAATTCGTACGTCCAACGATCAAATTTAAAAGATCGATAAATATGTATAACGAATCTGTACCTTTATAATAAACGATATTAGTAATTATTCAGACAATATCATTATAATAAAATTTAAAATATCCTGACGTATATAATATTTCAAAATATCAATAAAAATATTACTAGATAGAAAGGAAGAAAAATGGATATTGATATAGTAAATTTTTACGAATATACAAACAAGTCATTAAGTACAATGATCTTGAAAAAGCAAAAATGGCATATATCGTGTTTCTAAACTAATTTTAAGAGACTCCTAACTCTAGTTGCAAGTTCGTGAATCATGAAACACGGATCGATTCTTGAGTTCGAATACCTCAACGGAAAATCCGTAGAAGATATAGATGAGGGCGGGTTCAAGGTAATTGCCGTTGTGGATATAACGCGACCCCCAGCTGCACGAAATACAAAAAAGCAACGTACTGTTCGACCACTCTCCTACTTTTCCTATCGGTGAGAGGGTGGTAGAAATTCTCTACTGAATCACGAACAAAGTAGTAGTGGTAAAACGATCATAGTAGAAGAGGGCAATGGATGAAACTCGTCAGTCGGCATTCGATCGTGCTGTGAACACGATGCGAATGATCCGATCATATTTTCGTTCATTCGCATGAGAGAGAAAGAGAGATAGTAAATAATTGAATCGTTACTAATCTATGTATATATATGTATATATATGTATGTATATATATATATATATGTATGTGAAAAAAAATTCAACCAACAATCATTTTGGAAAATCATAATCGTTCGAATTGCCAAAGGTATATATTTAACGTGTAGTAAATAAATAGATTTAAAAAAAGACAAAAATATATATTTCATTATTTTTCAATTGATACCACGAATGAAAACATTTGACAAAATTGAATCATTCTTTTGTATAGAAAAACGTACAAATGTCAGAGATTCGTAGATCGGTTGTTCGAGTTCGTCAACTCTCATTACAACCACCCACGCCGCGAAGATTGCAATTGAGACGACAAAAAACGTCGGACGACGAGCAATCTTCAAAGATTCACAATGATCCTATTGGATCTGATAGAAGTCGAGTTAATTCGAGATCAGGATCTTCGAAACCGAAGGTCCTTTTATTCATTAAATATCGAATAATAATAATATTAATTCGTTCGTCGTTAAGAATAAGAAATTAGTTGATATTAATATATATTAATCGACAAATAGTATTCCTTTTCCATTACCCATCTTCTTTTTTATAATTAACAAATTTTGTTGAATCTTGTAGGTACGCATAGCTTGGAGCGAACGACACCGTGAAAATAACAGCATCGAGCAAGTAGAAGTCGTTGCACGTCAAATCACTGGTAAGTCAAAGTCAACCACGAAAAAATCTCGAAACAGGAATATAATTGAAAACGGAGAAAAGGCTTCGATACTTTATTCGAGGCAAGAGCTTACAGAAAGATTAAGACTTGCCTGGAAACATCGCGAAGAAAATAAAACCAATATCGATATATATTTGGCGCATGGTGTACGCGAGGAACGATGCAATTCTGAATCATCGAATTATCCTGCCATATCGGAACCGCAAACACCACCACCACCACCACCAGTCTCCAAAAATGAAATACTTCGATCATCAGAAAATGATAGACATCCTATTACTGATAGCAAGCATTTGGATAATTCTTACGGCGATGATACGTGTGAAATTCAAACGACCAAGCGTACGGATTCTTTTGAAAGTAGAACGGACTTAGACAAGGACATTAAGGAAACAAAAAGACCTAAAAAGACGAAGGTTATCGAGAACAATTTAAAAGTTGTTGAAACTTCTTCGGTTAAACTTCAAAACGATGTTTGCTATTCTGAGCCAATCGAGAGGATTAAGTATGTAGAAAGTACCACTAACGAGACATTAAAAGGAACAATCGAGGTATAACTTTAATACGACAGTGTAAATAATTCATATTTTTGTATAAATATTATTTTGTAGGTTTCAGTCGATCAATCCAATAAAAATGAAAAAAGTGTGTCGATCGAGGCAGAGGATAACATCAAATTACCAACGTTAAAGTCCGAAATTACAGCATTAAACGTCTCCAAATCTCAAAACGAAGCAACCTCGGCGAAACAGAAACGCGCTAATTTTCGAAACGGTACGAATCGAGCATTTCTATACACGGAAACTGATAAGACTGTTGTATCAAAAATGTCGACCGCCGATACCGATGTTCAAAGAAGTTCTTTGTGTAAAAGAACGACGGAAATGAAACAAATTGAAGCAAAAAATGTGATTAAAAACGTAAACGATCAAAAGCTTAATCGAAAGTCAAGAAGTAGCTCGGCACCGTTGCAAGGAAGAAATTCATCTCGTATTCAAGTAAATATCGTTATAGATACGAACTGTGATTCTAAAAATACAATTCAAAAAAATTCCAACGAAATTAACGACAAAGGAAAAGTTAACGAGGAAGGTGTTCTTGATAAAAAAAAAGATATTCTGTTGAAGGTAATTAATATTAATTTTTCTTAGATATATATTATTAATCAATTTTTCTTACGATAATATTTAATTATACCGATTTTTTCCCAGCCGTCATACGTTCGTCCAATAAAATCAGCTCCGTTAAAAAAGCGTCTTAAAAGTATAAAAAAACGACAACACAGCTTAGGATCCGCTTGCAAAGATGAACAATGCAATAATGGCTTACGAGGTCGATGTGGATTATCTATGAAAGATTGCGATGGGAAATCGAACGACGTCATTACCATGGTTTCTTTGGTTAGTTCTACCGAAAGCGATAGCGATCTGGAAAATTCACCGAACGAAGCTAAATTGATCGATCAGTTGCGAGAAAAATTATCTACAACGCCCATCATAAAAACCTCGACAACACCGATCCCAGGAAATATTAGGAAATCTGTAAAATCAGGTAAGTTTTGAAAACACGAAAGTTAATAAACGCGAATGAAAACAATTGGGCGATATGTAAAAAGAATACGATAAAATTAATGAGAAATATTGCGTATTTCCAATTGTTCGTTATTTATATCATAACTTGTTTTTAATATTGAATCCCCCATTGACTCGCGATGCCTGTTACAAAACAACATTCGCGTAATAAACTGATAAAAGCCAGGTAGAAATTCGATGAGACGTAAGCGTTACGATGAGGCAAGGCGTGCAACGATAATTAAAGGAACAAATTACAAAGGGTGCGAGACACGCGACGCATACATTCCATAAATTATCTCTCTTAGCTGGTTCGTTGTGCTTACATTCTATCGTGCATGAATTAAACGCTACTATAGTAAATGAAAAATTTTCACGCGAGCCATTATGATCGATATTTTGAATAGAATTGTCGAAATATTTTGTAGAATTAACATTTTTTTGAGGATATTCCAACGTGTTTATAAACGTAACGAATGGTAAGCATAGTTTTCGAACAAATCAAGTGTTATCAATCGATTGTATTTAATGTTAGAGATAGATACGATAAACTGACATATATTTTCTTCAAATGAAATTAATCCATGCTGTTACGAGCAAAGATTGCTTATTACATAAGCGTAGAACACTGCAGTATGTATTTGTCTATGATGCCATTTCTAACGGCATTATCGAAAAGGCTTTCTTCATAAAGCGTTGTCTATCTTCTTCGTGCTATCCTTATAATCGATTGAACATGTTAAATCGACCAAACTTCTTCTCAACCCTATTAACCCTCAAGGACCTCCCTTCATGGAGCAAAATATCTCATCGAAACTCGACGCGCAATCAACCTCTAATAATTACTTTATTTGAGTTTTAAATGAACTAATAAAACCCGAAAAACGTGTGAGCTTTCTTTCTAACATTCCAAGCATACTTTTATACATATAGGAACTGCAGTCAATATTTTTTTTCAAGCTTTAGTTTAGCTCGTTAATACCACGTACCTATTTCGGTTATCATTCTTTTATTACTTTAAACGATTATTCATAAAATTGCATAACAAATTTATCAACGAGCCAATCAATTTTTTATACAATCTCAATATGACAATATTTTCATAAATGTAAATTTTAACAATATGCAAAATAACTTATAAAATAATAATGTACACATTAATATTATGTTAATCGAAAAGAAATCTTATTGAACAATAACAAGAGAAAATATTCAACGAATAAATAACGCATCTCTTATGTTAGTTTCCTTTCAAAGAGATTCTTTCGACGAGGATTGCACTCTGGAAAAAACGCAATTTGATTGTATAAAAACAAAAGCTACGATATCTCAAAATCATTTCATAAAAGATTCCAAAGAATTATCGGGAGAATACGGAACGAGCAAAGAATCGATTCATTGGAAATCGAACGAAATCAAAACGGCTTTTCCCATGCTTTCGTTTATCCAAGATGAAAGCGAATCTTTATGCGTTCCTTTAATGGACCATGACATGCGAAGTCTAGCCGTGCCAATCGGAAATGTGGATGATATGAAAAAGAAGTCACATAGAATACGTAATACTTCAACAGTATCGTAAGTCTTCTTGTTTTTTTCTTTTTTCCTAAAGAAAGAAAAGTATATATATATATGAGCAGTTCTCATTTACCAAATCGATTAACTCCACGAAACAAAAATTAGAGAAAATTGATAAAGTATAATATGCATTGTCATATTATTTATCGTTCAACAACTATGCAAATTTTTATTATTTAATTGCATTAAACTTAATTATTAAGCAATTTTATTTTAGATATCGAAAGTTAAGTATTGATCAAATGCTTTGATAATAAAATCTGAAAACAAAAATGTATAAAGTAGAGTTTAGTCGTTGATTGAACTGCTCATATATATATACAAATTTATTTCATAAAAATAATTACATTGAAAAATCCAGAAAAATACGATCTCTATAATTAATCTATACGTTGTCACATACTTCATTAACACACATCTGCGCCTATTTACAATATTATTTATAAGTTAAAGTAAAAGCATATTACAACTCGAGCGTACGCCTTCTTTCAACTAAGTGCACATAGATTATGCGCGTAGGTTAAACCATAATGAAGTTGGTTCTTCAACGATATCCGCATTTTAATATTTCATAAAGGTCACGAAATACGCTTTGATTATTCCATGATTTACGATAGTCGAGAAAAAAAAACCGGGTCGATATAATATACTACAAATAACGTTATCAAAAGAGCTGTAACATACTGGTACGACCATTCTCATTTTATTCCACTTTCTCGGAATAATTTACAATGTAAATTTATAATAAATTGTCTTTTTTTTTCGATTTCAAAGGATCTTCGATTATTATCTATGATCTATTCATCATTTTCTTTATTAATTTATATAATACCGCGTACGAATAAATATGTTCATACTATAAATAGACAGAATCAACTGAATCAATTATTAATTTAAAGAAGTCTAACATGATATAATATGTTTACAGTGTCCTTGATAAAAAAGCAACGATGATAGAGATGAAAAAAGATAACGAAATAATAACAACTGACGATCAATTAGTTACACGTCGATCAACGATTTCTAATAAATTTTTACTTTCAAATGTGAGAGAACAATTAACATATACATATTAATACATACATATATATGAGCCATTTTTGCATGCTAAAGTGAATTAACTCCACTTTAAGAATTTTGTAAAATTCTATTGCCGAAATACTTCTCATCGATACTTACATATTTATATTTAAAATGAATTTCTTTATTGAGTAGATAAAATATTAATATTAAACAGCTAAAAGTTTTATGATCACTAAATAATAAATATTATCACATCGTTGAGTTAATCTATTTAGCAAATGAGTAACTCGTATATCGAAAAATAATTATTACGCGTTATATAATTCATTGAATTATCTCATTATTAAAAGGTCAATCCTAACACCACGGAGATTTCTTTGAAAGAAAAGAATTCAGATGCAATATCGATAGAAACGGAGCCACGATTTCAAACACGCAAAGAAAAAGATTGTTGGCATCTTTATAAACGAATGTGCGACAAAGGAGTCAACGTTTCGTTCGACACGGTTTTAAGGTATTATATAAAGTTACTCTTTTTTTTTTCTTTTCAAAACACATTTCTATTTTTCCTAAATTAAATATAATTTTAAAAATAATATATTTCAAAGATTCAATTTTTATTTTGTTTATAATAAATAAATCCTCATCTGTTCTTATGTATATGTACGTTATATACTTTATATACACGTATTGTTTCAGAGGAATGCTCACACCCACGGAATATCGATTACGACAGAAAGAATGTTCGGAGAATTTTTAAAGAGCATTTTTAAAATGTCCCCCCCCCTCAGCCCCCTTTGCTTGTTTAGCACTTGTTACATCCATCTGTGAATATTTATTTAGCGTCTTATTGTTAGTATTGCGAATTATTATTGGGTGGTATTGATTATCTCGTATACGTCGCGAGAAACACAAAAATCTCTCCTATCTTCAAAACCTACGACAGTTTATATTGAATAATATATAACTGTTGGTATGATTATTATAATTTTGGTATAACGTTAAAAAAAAAAAGAGAGAGAAAAAAAGAGAACAAAAAAATAAGAAACAAAAACATCTGTTTGCTAAAGCTGCTAGAGCAAGGAAAATTATAAAATTTAGTAAATAAATGATGATAGGGAAAAACAAATATGTCTTATCATATTTTTTTCTTTTTAATTTCAAGCCTCGAAACTTTTTACTTGCAACCGATAAGAAGAACAATAAGAAATATAACTAAATTAAATTAAATTAAACGTTAAAAAAAATATAATATAATAATAATGTACAATATTATTGACAGATAATAATTAAAAGTCGTTGCATTTTCTGCATTAAATTGAAAATGCATTGAAAAAAATTGCACATCTAAATTAAATTAAATTAAATTAAACGTTGACAGATAATATTGACAGATAATAGTTAAAAGTCATTGCAATTTCTGCAAGTACTGTACATTGTGATGAGTATGTATACGATTGGTCCGGGTTAGATGTAATAAGTATGTATAGTAAGTGTTAGTTCGATGTCTGACAGGGAGGTGTACCGTGCGTGTTCCCTCAACTCTAACAGCAAATGACTACATTGCCAATTAACGTACTTGTTCGCGATAGACGCAATATACGAAGTTATACAGTGAACAGTAAGAATGCTTTGACAGATGATACGTGTCTTATTCGTTTATGGTTCGCTAAAGGAAACAAAATCACGTCGCGACGAACGAAATCAAACCGATGACAATGTAAATTTTATATACCACATATCACTGTCATGACACATTCGATTAATGATGTCTCTGATAAATAAACATGGGAGCAAAGTTAATATGGATTACAAAGCTCGTCTCGAGTATAAATTATATCTGGTATGTGTCATCAATATGATTTTGAGGTTAATTTAAACATATATCTATTCCTCATTGTACTACACAACAACGTCAATTGTTACGATCGATTTGATCCTCCCCCCACTACCCTCTTTTTTGGTCTATTGTTTTTTATTTTTTTTTTATTTTTATTTTTTTCAAATTACGTAGAGTTAATATAGTAAACGTATTCGAACAAAAAATGAGAAATAACTGTTGAAAAATTGTCCATGCATTCGATACAAAATATGATGTCAATAACACTGATTTAACGCATGACTTTGTTATATTTAACTGAAAATAATCATAATGTTGTTACTATGGTATTGATCTGTCAGTGTAATGTCAATTATTATGTTATATAGAAAGATAGTTTTATTATGATATTTAATTTTATTGTTGTTTCTTTGTAGCTTTTCTATAAAATATTTAAATTCTAATTATGTGTAACAATATTATATATATGTATATATATATATTATGATAATTATAATATTTATTAACATACGATAGGCAAGGGAAAATCCAGAACCTGTTTTTGATATCTCTGAATGTGCCCTAAAAACTGTGCCACCTGGGATTTATTCGTTATGCAAAGTCTTTAGGAAGAAAATCCTATGGATGTACCATAATAAGTTGTCTTCTCTTTCGGGTGGAGGTACCTTAAATGATCTATCTTTGCTTACTATCTTAGATCTTCATGGAAATCAATTTAGCACTTTACCTCCTGACATTATGTGTCTTGTTTCACTCAAGGTATAAAAGCATTACATTATAATAAATTATATTATATTACATTTCATTTTGAAATGTAATTATACATAGCATCATTAATTTGATATATATATACACATATACGTACATAACAAAAAAATTCTTTTTCTATTTATACTTCAGGAATTATATCTACAGGAAAATAATATAAGCAAACTACCCAATGAAATAGCACATTTAACTAAATTAACTATCTTAAATGTATCAAGAAATAATTTGAAACAATTACCAGAAGTTATTGGTAAACTTCAACACCTTATTAATTTGGATATTAGTTACAATAAACCTCTTCAAAAACTCCCTAAGTCTCTGGGCTATCTACAATTAATAACAACTTTGAATATCGATGGATTAAAATTATCTTATCCGTCAGAAGATATTTTGAGCGGGGGTACAATTGTAATCATTGCATTTTTAGCAAATGAATCTGGAATTGAATATTCCCCTGAAGATTCGGTTTCAGACAATGACTTGTCCAGAGACATAAGCTCGGAAAATGTACAAGCAATATACTATGATAAGAATAGTGATGTACAGGTATTGCATGTTGACTGCTTGCCATTTGATGTTGTAATGCATGTTTTAATGTTATTATTTTTGTTTTTAGGAAAAATTGCAGCAGTTAGAAAAAACAAAGGCATGCATAGCTATTTTTATGTTTCAAACTATTTTGTATCAGTATCATTGCTTTTTATTGTTTTATTATTTAACATAACTATTTTTATTTCATTAGTAAGATTATGTTTCTTCTATTTTATACCATTGATTATTTTAATTTTATTAAAGTAATACACGTGTATAGTAATAATTGCCTGTACTTAAATTTGTATACTATAAGATTATTTAATTTACAGGAGCAACGTCAATTTGCATTATTAGAAGTAGAAAGAAATATTAAACAACAGAAAGAATATGAAATTGAGGTTCAATCTATGTTAAAGGCTCATAAGCAAAAGGTATTTCAGATTTATATATTTATAACAATGAAAATTGAATTTATTATTTCGGATAGGAGATAGAATTTTATAACTAGATATGCTCTGTTTTCTTAATTTTAGCTGTTAAAAGACTTAGCCCTACAACAAACTCAGTTCGAACATAAATTAGAAAAAGTACAAAAAGAAAGGGACACTAATAGAGCACGTTTGCTTTCCTACATTTCTAATGGTATATCAATTTCATTGTTATTTTTAAATTTAATAATAAAAACAATAAAAAATTTATAACAATTATTCTATAATCCAAATATAATTTATATTATTTGATATTTATTCACGATTCAACAATATCATAAACTTATTTTTAGCTGAAAAAGAAGCTGATAATGTAATAAAGGAATTTTTAAGAAATAGCGAAGAAGAAAGACAAACTCAAGCTGAACTATTAGAACGAGAAGCACAAGAAGAAATGCAATTATTATCGTCTTGTCATTCAGAACAGTTCATGTTTCGTACAAAGGATACTCTCTGTAAGAGATTTGTGTATTTAATAATTTAATAAAAGTAATATATATTATGGACATTGTATTTATATTTATTATATTTCTTTTAGTGGCAATGGAAGAGTTATTAGAGGAAGAATTATATAGGACAAGAAAATTGGAAGAACATACTAATTACAAAAATTATACTGCACAATCACTATTATCTTTGTTAGTATTTCACGAAATAGTTCCAATAAATATTTTTTTTCTATTATTACAATTTTGAAATTACAGGGAAGTAAGGCAGAATGATCATCTTGCACAAATTGTACAAAATCAAGAAAAGAGTAGACAAGATCTTATTGACAAGATACGTCAAGATGAAGTATTACAAAAAGTCGCAGTAGCAGCTTTATTAGAACGCAGTGATGCACGGTCTTGGAGTATTATGCAACAAGTGAATTTGGTCCAATCACAATTAGCTGCGTTAACTAATATAGAACTAGAAAGAAGAAAATTTGAAATAAACCAACAACTTGTAAGTCGATTAAGTAAATTATATTTTATAATAGACTTTACTGTTGTGTATTCATAAACCATTATGTATTTGTAGAATGAGATTTCTGAGCGAAGAGTAGCATTAAGTGCTATACTTATCGACTTATTAGAACAACAAAAAAATAGAAGAGATCAACTTCTGGAAACCATTAATCATATTGAACAGAAACGATCTAGTAGTGTAATTATCTATTTCATTTTTATTTTACTTAAATATTAATTTGACTTATTTTATTCTTCTTCGATTTTGTATTCATCTTAAAGGATTTAAGAAGAAGCAGTCAATTTTGGTTAATGCAGTACCATTCGTTAATGGAAACTCGTCCTCAGGGTTTATTAGAGATGCTAGAACCTACATTAGTGCGGCATGTTGCAATTGCAGGAGCACTACACTGCCTACCTTTTTTAGCTACATTACCATCGTTATTACCAAATATTAATGATGAACAATTAAAAGCTGTGCGTAAAAATAACTAGTATAATTTTTTTTGATAATTAAATAATTTAACAATTTAAATACATTTTTGCTAAAAATCCAAAACTTTTCAGATTGGTATAACAAACGAGCGAGATTGTGCTGCTATAAAGATGGCTGTTGAAAATTATTTGGCTGAAATGAAAATAAATGAAGATAATTCACCAACATTGCCTTCTGCACCACCTGAAGAAGCTTCTACTAGTTATAACCAACCTGAAATTGATATTGCAAAAAGTATTAATACTGCTGAATGTGTGGTTTGTCTTGATTTACAGGTGAGTTCAATGGATATTTTTTTAATTAGATTATATATAGATATACAAATTACTCTTATTATTTTTTGTTTTTAATTTTTATAGTGTGAAGTAATTTTTTTACCATGTGGACATTTGTGTTGTTGCTCTAATTGTGCAAATATGGTTTCATCGGAATGTCCCATGTGCCGAAGTACTATAGAACGCAAAATGAAAATTTTTAAACCCATAAGCCATGAGATGCCTTTTTTAAAAGATTAGAATACCAGTTACTGGTTATTTTTAAGATACAGTGCGTAATATACACATAATACAAAAAAAATATATTACAATATATACATTTTTAATAATAACTAATGTTTATCATTGTATTTAGATGTGACCATTTATTTATTATGCATTTCATATTTCTCTATAACATACTTCATTAATTTAATTAATAAATTAGACCACGTTTACAATCTAGCATAAACTTTATAAAAATGTTCCTTTTATAAATGCATCTATAGTCATAATCATAATAAAAAAAAAATAAGAATGCTTCATATTCGTATACGTATGTCTTTTTAATGACTTAAGGTATAAATAATTAAGATAGGTGAAATTTGCCAAATAACAGAAATATTATTCAAACGAAAGTTACATAAAGAATTATCATTTTTCTTTTATTGAAATATTATTAAATATTACTAAATGAAATGATCAATTTTCTAATTATGTTCTCTAAAGAATGATCTTAGTATATATATGCAACATAACAGTTTATCTACGTTATTTGATTAAAAAATTTCTTGACATAAATTGCATAAAGCAATTTGTTATAAGATAAATAAAATATAATTATATTTTATGCTTCATTTAAAAAAGTTTACAAATAATCAACTTATAAAGTAAAAGTTCATACATAATCAAGTAATACAATAACTAATTTTCTTTTAAATTATGCTAAAATGAAGACTAGATTTTGTATGTAAAATATTACTAAAACATATCAGTCACCACATCCCATATCTATAACCAAAATAAATATGCAAGTTAAATTTTCTAAGTAATTTCTATAAAGGTTGTAGAATAAGCAATAAAATTCGCATATAATTTTACATTTAATCCAAGTACAATGAAAATAAAATAAATTAAGATTTTTATTAATCATCTCAGTCTACTACAAAAATTGTAAATGTTATATTAAATATAATTTTAAAGTAATATAACTTTACTTCTACATATTCCAATAATGATATTAGATATTTAAATCTAGAACAACCTAAATTAATTTCGAAATATTATTTAATCTAATAGTAACGTCAAGAGAAATGTAGAGTAAAATATTTTTAAACAAACATTTATGACATTTTTATAACAAAAAAAAAAATTAACAACCATCACAGTAATTATAAACATTTCTTATGACATTTGAATATGATTTGCTTGTATATAATGGTCATGTACAAAATTGATCTATTAAACTGTATGCGAAAAAGAAAATGATATTTATCATGATAAAAATATAGTAAAGAAAATATATACAAAAATCATTGTTATTATAAAATGTAAGTGATACTTTTATCCATCTTCGCAAGATAAAAGAATAAATACATTTATGAAAAAGCGAACATTATACAGTTATATTTGATAATTATTATATAGTGGTTATAATAAATATAAAACAATGTAAAAAAACTGCACTTCTGTCGGTCGACTTTATATTATCAAGAAATATTTATACAAAAACGTTATTTCTCAACAATGTTATAAATTATCTTTTCCAGTATCTTCGTCTTCAACTACTTCATCTTCCTCTTTCTTGGACTGTTTTTTTTTAGTAGCATCTTTCTTTTCTTTCTGTGTTCTTTTAAAATTTTCTAATGATTCTTGTAAAGGATCTACAAACTGATCAAAATCTATATCTGCCATTGCCTGTAAAACATCTGCCCCGCTAATAGTTTTATGATTTGCTTTTTTAGCTATTATGTTAGCTGATGACGTTAAATATAAAATAAAAATTGATGAAGCTTTAGCAATAGCAGTTCTCGCATCTTTTCCTATAGTAACTCCATCGGGCAAAGCTTCCTTTATAATCCTAGTAACAACTGCATTTGGAAGATTTAAATCTTCTAATCGTTCAGCCATTTGATTATTTTGTATTAAAGCCTGAGTAAAGAAAAGAAAGAATAAAATGTTAAATAGCCTGAGTTTACTTCTAAAATCATTACTTTTAAAAGAAAATAATTTGATAAAATTATCATTAGTATATATATTTTTAATGGCATAGAGATATTTATTTAACATCTTATTAATATTTATATACATATGCATACATATCATCTAAGTTAACACTTTTTGTATAGGTTATATATCATTATACATAAAGAAGTACAAATTTAAAGTAATGTCTGTATGTTTCATTTACCTTCAATATTTAATGTTACGATGTGTGTTTCTGCACATATGCACTTCTTCTGAAATTTGTATACTTTTAACAAAAAATAAGATTTCATAAAGCACTGCTTTACTTTTTTCCCGCTGTTTTTCTCTAAAAGCCATTATAGTAAACAATCACAAAAATTCGATCATAAAATCGAAACTAAAGAGAATTCAATAGAACGGGTAATGAATATACTGTAGAGACTCCATAATTTGCCGCTAGATGTCGTTTATAACATTTATTTTGATTAATTATAAAAAAATAAAAGACACTTTTTGTCTCACTGATGATTACATAACAATACTAATGAAATCAAATTATCGTGTAAAATTTGTGTTGATCATGTATCATATTTTCATTTAATATGTTTCCAAAGAAGACCAATAAAAAAATATCTGCATGCGAACAACGCCATCTTGTAATGATAGTTATATTGAATGGAGGAAAAAAACGATTTTATACTTGCACTTGTGTTCTAACTAATGAATATCAATTTTATGGAATGAAAAAATTCTTTCGTCTGTACAATAGCTTGTCAAAAAATAGCTGTCACAAGTAATATTAGAATCGAACATCACTCAATTCCTTAAGGAAAGGATTTATCGAAGAGAAAAAGGGTGATTATCAACTGACATCATTTGGAGAAAAATGTCAAAGATTGAAAAAGGCAACGCTCACATACGGCAAGCTGAGAAAAGGTACTATTATTGAATAATGAAAGAAATAATGTTAAGAATTAATTTCCAACATGAAAGAAAAAATGTTTGTTTTAACATAATTGTTATAGCTTAAAAACTTCTTTATTGAAATGGAAGCCTGATTTCCAGTACGCTGCTGATCAGTATGCACAAGCAGGTAAAATATTTAATCAAGTTTCGCAAATGATCGAATTTATTAATACATTTATTTGATATTTATTTTAGCTACTTGTTTTCAAATTGCCAAATCATTTCAACAATGTAGAGATTGCTTAATGAAAGCTTCTTCTTGTTATAAACAAAATAAATCGTATCCTTTGATAAATCAATATTGTTCTATTGCATATGTTATAATGTGATTCATTAGTATTAATAATATTTATTTGATTGAATTTATTATCCTAAATTATATAATAGATGGTATCATGCGGCAAAGTAAGTATTCATTGTTATATTTATCTAATTTATCTACAGAAAAGCATTAATATTATGTCACGCTTGAAATCATCAAGATTCGTTTTACAGGAGTATAGAACAAACTTTACCAATTTGCAAAGAAATGGGCAATCTTTCGGATATACCAAACCTTGCACACAGTTCTTGTTCTTTATATCAACAACATGGTTCACCTGAATCAGGTGCTTTAGTACTTGATAAAGCAGGAAAAATGATAGAGTCAACACAACCAGAACAAGCTTTAGAATTATTTAAGCGTGCAGCAGATATTGTGATGGTATAAATTACTTATTGTATAAAATTAATATTGAGTTTATAAAAATATTTTTTTCGATTAAAGGGTGAAGATAGTCCAAGACAAGCAGCGGAATATATGAGCAAGGTAGCAAGACTCCTGGTGAAACTTCAAATGTACGATCAAGCTGCAGATGCCATTCGCAGAGAAATAGGAATGCATCAACAAATAGATCATATACAATCAGTGGGTCGTTTGGCAGTAGCCTTAGTATTAGTTCAATTAGCACGTGGTGATCAAGTTGCTGCAGAAAAGGCATTTAAAGAATGGGGCAATTATTGCGATGCACCTGAGGTATTTTTATAAATAAATGTTATCTTTTATATAAAATATTTTCTACTAATTCTCTTTAGCAACTAACATCATCAATTTATTATATAGGTTCAAACTTTGGAAATGCTCTTACAAGCCTATGATAATGAAGACGCAGATGCAGCTAGATCTGCTCTAAACAGTCCTTTTATTAAACACATGGATGTCGAATATGCTAAACTTGCTAGAGGTTTGCCTCTACCGCAGCAAATATATGCTATACCACCTGTAGGTATAAGGGCAAATGCAGCAGAGTCATATGTTTCACCTAATGCTAACAAATTAATTGGACAAGCTACAGTTGAAGCCGAAGTCAATTCTGTAAGTATACGATAAATATATTTGCATTTATAATTTTCTTTTAAACATATATTCTTACATAATATATTTCAATATTATTTTCAATTAATAGAAAGATGATGGCGCTGCTGCTGGTGCTGCAGTTACTGTTGCTGCCGCCGCTATATCTAACGATACAATGGAACAAATACCAGATAAAGTAGAAGATGAAAAATCTAATGTAACTTCGCAAAATTTGGAAACAAATGAAGATGCGGATGAATATGAAGGTGGATTGTGTTGATTGCCTTCTTTATAAAATACTAAAATCTTATTTAAGATTCTCCATACACATAGAACCTAATTTCAACTATAATTTCGTACATTATTCCATTTAAATAATATATAATGTTAAAGATGAATCGAATATATGCAAGACGACGCTTGTAATATAAGAGTACAATTCTTAAATGCATTGAAAATTAAGATATACTCTGCAGGCCATGTAGAAGATGGAACAGCAGTATAAATATTTATCATATACATATATATATGTGTGCGTATGTGTGTATGTGCGTGTGCATGTTATTTCTGCAGAAAGATTTAAACAGAAGTAATACGAATTTATGTTAATACATGAGATATATATATATATCCTACATACAACACACATGCTTTAAGCAAAAACAAATATATTATTAGGTCTACCGGAAAGTTTTGTCCGATTTTTGCTCCTCAAGTTTCAATCGATATAAACATGTTTATTTGAGTCATATATGACTATTTTTCGTTATCATTGCATTTATACACATGTACTCTCCTAAGTAAACTGAAAAAAAAACCTTCTCATGTCATTGGGCAGTGAGAGGCGATCGTTAAAACATGACGACGAAAAAGTTCATTTACGCCACTGTACTTTGTACGAGCTCCAGCAAGGAAGAAATGCTACAGAAGCGCGACGAAATTTAATATAAATTTTTGGTTTATATGCAGTTTCAGATAGAACGTGCAAAAATTGATTTAAAAAATTCGAAGCAGGTGATTTTGACCTTAATGATAAGCCACGTTCAGGACGGCTGTCATTGATCGATGACGACATTATCAAGGCTATGATAGAGCAAAATCCATTTTTGACAACGTCAGATATTGCAGAGAAGCTAAGTTCAACTCAACAAACCATTTCCGACCATATTCGGAAGCTAGGATTGGTCTATAAATATTGCAAATGGGTGCCTCACTAGTTAAGTGAAAAAAATTTGAATGACCGAGTTGTCATATGCACATCTCTGCTTGCTCGGTACAAAAACGAATCTTTCTTTGACCGGATGATAACTGCTGATGAAAAATGGATTACATACGACAACATCGTGAGTATAGGAGCATATTGCGAGCCCGGAAAGACTACCCTTTCCCCTTTTAATCCGAGCTTGAATCTGAAGAAGAGAATGTTGTGTATATGGTTGGACATTCAAGGACCAATACATTATAAGCTTCTGAAACCTAATGAAAAGCTAAATTTGGAGAAATACTGTAAGCAAATGGATGATTTAAGTAAAGAAATAAGAGAAAAGAGGCCAGCAATGTTCAATAGAAAGCACATCATACCGTATTTTGATAATGCCAGACGACATGTTTTTTTGGCGACTCGTCAGAAAATCGCAGACCTAGGCTGGGAAATTCTGTCATATCCACCATGCTCCCCAGACCTTGCACCCTTCGATTATCACTTGTTTTTCCCGTTGCAAATTTTTTTTCCGGTAGACCTAATATATTTGAAGGCAAACAAATTGCTTTATACTATAGATTAGAATAGATTACTATATTATATAAACCTCACAGTGTATCTGAAACTAATGAAGCCTTCTGTTAAGTCTTCTATAAGACATTAGTTTTACTGCAGAAAAATGTATATAATTTTATTTATATTTTTAATCGAGTTTTGTAAATCTTGCATTTATTATTATTTACTATGTTATTAATATAGCTTCGACTATTTCTAATAATATTATTTAATATTATTTATATGTTATATTATAGAATGTCAAAAATTGTTAACTATGTTTAAATAAGTTTTTTTGTTCAAAAGTTATAAATAAAGAAAATGATATTTGACACAACAACCCTTTATTATTTTTTTGCATTAATGGTTATACAAAACTATAATTGATTATATAGCGCATTATAATCTATTAATGAATAAATATTTATAAGAATTAGAAATTAAATTATTTATCATCTTAAAGAATTTTTACGCGCGCGTGAATAAATCCACAAATATATCCTTCTTATAATAAATTAAAAACGTTATTATCCTAACTAGTAATTGAAGTAATTGAATAAAAAAAAAAATTCGAATTTCAAATTTTGTTTTAATTATAAGTGAGTAAAAAAATTTGTGAGATATTAACAAATGAATGATACTAATATAATATATTTTACTGTCTAATTGAAAGCGCGCCATGACAATTTGTGATTGGTTGCTTACTTATTCACAATGATCACATGACTTAAAATTGTTCTTTATAATTATTTAGAATATTTTTAAACATCTATATATATATATATATATTTTGTTACTTTTTACAATCTTTCAATAGGTACTTGCTATAAAATTAAATAGTATATATTCTTTCTTACATAAAAATGAATATGTGAGAACTATATAAGATTCCCAACTATATAAGATATGAACCATGTTTGTAAATTGGCGGGTGAATCATAATAAACGTAATAAAGAAAGTTGTCCGGTGCATCACATTATGTTAAATGCATTCATATTTATAAACGAATTACGTATCTTGACATATAATAATATATACTTATTAATATTAATTAAAATAGACAAATCGATTATTATTTAGCATATGATCGCGATATAAAAAACAAAGTTATATTTATATATTATAAATACTAACATTTCTTATAAACAATAAATACATTGAATTTGATGTTTACAATTTATTAGAAATTTATCAAGTGCAAATATGGATAGTGACAATGATTCTGATGGAATTAATATTTTAAATGATCTTTTATCGGAAAACGATAAAGAAGAAAATGAATCTACGAAAACCAAAACTATTACAGAGTTAGAATATAATTTTTTGGATTCTGTATCTAACGATACATCCATTGACAAAATAAATAATAAGTGTGATATTAATAACCAGAAGGTAAATAATATTGGAAATATTAACGAAATTATTGGTGATAATATTGATTCTTCGGACGACGAAGATAAACGTTATTTTGAAAAACAAAAGTATTCCGAGTATGGACGTGATATAAAACATTTATTAAAAAATAATGAAATAAAGAAGAAAGAAAATTTTACTACGTATGAAAAAGATAGTAGATCACTTTCTGTTAAAAATATTACGTTAAATAATGGTATTACTAAATCATCATCCATTCAAAATAATGTTTATAGCGATCCTTTTTTTGGAATAAGAGTTATTAGTCCACTTATTTCTTCTAAACAAATGAAGGAACAAATGAATGGTAAATTAGCTATAACTATCTCTAAAATAAAAACATCTATATCATCAGGTATGCTGACTAATGATTGGGTGATAGCTGGTGTATTAATTAGCAAATCACCTACTAAAACTTCACAAAAAGGCTCATCATATTGTATATGGAAAATTAGTGATTTATCTGAAAACATGACTACAGTTGCTCTTTTTCTATTTAGTTCTGCTTATAAAACATTTTGGAAAACTACTCTTGGTACTGTCATTGGAATTTTAAATCCAAATATACTTGAATCTAAGGATAACTTTGATCAGGCAACGTTGAGTATCGATACTCCACAAAAGATTATGATTATTGGGAAATCTAAAGATTTGGGTAAATGCAAGGCAAATAAGAAAAATGGAGAACCGTGTACAGCTATTGTAAATACTAACCGATGTGAATACTGTGTTTATCATGTCAAACAAGAATATAAAAAATGTTCTAACAGAGCAGATTTAGGATCTAACAATAATGTTCGTGGATTTTCATCTGATTTTTTAAAAAATAAATCCCAAAATAATACTTCACAGATTTTTAATAATAATGGTATGCAACCATTTGTTCCGATACTTGCAAAAGAAAGTGACAAATTGCGAATGCATGATCAAAAACGTTTAGCTCTATTATCTGAAAAGCAATGTGATAAATCAAAATTTATTGGAAAAAGCAAAGAAATTAAAAAGGGAAGCATTTCTGTAGAATTGCAATGTAATCAAACGATAAAAGACCATAATCGAATAAATAAATTGAAAGTTTGGAATAGTAATAAACAATTAAAGATGGAATCAATATCTCCATCTTCGCAATCTACAAGCACCACAAATAAAAGTTTAATTACTACAGAAAGTAAAGAAAAGAAAACAAATATAGGAATTTCTTCATTATCAACTCCACGTTTAGGCACAGGTTGCTATAACGGTACGATAGATTTTTCTCAACCAATAACAAAAAGACATATTGATAATGCGAAAAAAAATGCTATTAAATGGGTTCAACAAAATGGAAAAATTAAACCCAAAGATCCAAATAAAATAAATTTGACGAAGGAAGAAAAAAAGGGTGTCAAACGTGCAAGAGAAATTGATGAACAAATAGAAGAAAAACAAGAATCAAAAAAGTCTAAATCCTTACCAAATAATTTTAAAGAATTAATGGAAGCTAAATCTAACCATATAGATCTCATAGAAAAATCATACGAAAAAGAAAAAGAAAAATATTTTAATAAATTAGAAATGACAGAAAAAATGGAAGAAAAGATGTTATCAACCTTTAAAGTAGAGTGTAAAGCTGTGAGATGTTTAATATGTAAATATACTGCATTTTCAGGTTCAGAATTATGTAAAAAACAAAAACATCCACTTCGTGTAATAGATGCTATTAAGCGATTCTTTAAATGTTCAGATTGTGGTAACAGAACTGTTAGTCTTGAAAAATTACCTCTGTTTAGTTGTACTAAATGTAATGGTTCAAATTGGTTACAAGCTGCAATGATGGATGAAAGAAAAACTGATATTATTAGAGAAAGTTTATCTGTGCGTGGTGGTGAAGAAAAATTCTTAGGATGATAATTTCAATCCAAAACATATTAACAGATATAAACTTTGAACATTTGCAAAATTTGTCAACAAATGCACAGAAATGTTATTTTTTATATTTTTATAATATTTATGCAACTATGCAAGTCTATTTTGTATTTAAAAATGCTAAATATTATGATATAAATGTATTAATTTAATTAAAAATTTTGTTTTAATTTCTCCTCTGTTACTAAATTTGTAGAAAATAATTACATTCAAATAAATTTATCATTAGATTAAAAACAAATAATGCAGTAAACTGATATAGTATATCGTAATATACATTATTATATTCGTGCATTTAATTAAATCTTTTGTTAGATACACATATTATGTCAATTTAAGAATCATTACGATCAACTTCAATTGACTATTACCACACTCGATCACTAACGTATAGGGAATATTATATAACAATTATTTATTATACTTCATTAATTTAAATATTCATATATATATATATATATAAATAGAAATATTTTAATTTGAAAAAATTACTTGTTAAACATATGACAAAGTATTTATAATATTATGCACGCAAAAATTTTGGACAAAAACATGACTTTTTTATTGATCTTATACCAATCTATATTGTGCTTTTTCTATGATTATATTTTGTTTGAGAAAAGTATCAGTGTAGTTTTAAGGTTATGCCGCTTAATTTTAACGCGTGTATTTATGTCGTTTGTAGTTAATGAAAAAAAATGGATGAAACATTTAATACACCGCCATCAGTTAAATTAAATTTATCTGGTCAAATCTATTGTGTAGAATTTTCTCCTTATGAATGGTCCCAGCAATTAATTTGTATTGGTTTAAAAGAAGAAATCATAGTTGGTACAATCAAATTTCAGGTATCTTAATATCAAATAAATTATTTTTATGTATTAAACGTTGTATTACAATTTCTTGGAATTATTTTCTAACTTTTTAAAATTAATAATTCTAAATATATTCTAGATTTTATTATATGTATAAACAAATTATTAAATTTTATAGGAGGAAGATGATACTGTGGAAGACATAGTTTATAACTTAATAAGAACATTTCATCATGACACTAGACCAAATGCTATTGCATGGAGTCCAGAAACAACTTTAAGTGTCGTTCCTAAAATTCTTACTTTTTGTGTCGCTGGTACAGATTTTAGAATACGACTGTACAATAGTAATTTAAATGATATTAATACATATGAGGTACATTTTCCTAAAAAACTTAATAATAATAATATATATATATAATTAAATTATATAAAATAAATTATATTCATTTAAGATTTTAGAAGGGCACATAGATTATATAAATTCAATTTCTTATGAACCTGAGGGTGAATTATTAGCATCAACATCTGATGATCATACTTGTAAACTTTGGGCTATTAAAGAAGATCAAAAATGTGTTTCAACATTTCATTTAACATCACCTGGGATGAGTGTATGCTGGCATAGCGAAGAATCTGGAAAGTTGTTAGTTGCAGAAAAAAATGGATTAATTCATATGTACAATGTTAGAAATCAGCAAGCAATTATTTCACTTGATGCAGGGGTACTTCCTTTATCCTCTGCAGATTGGGGTTCTAATCCACTGAAAGTTGTATCTTTAGCAGCTGGAGAATTACTTTTATGGGATGTATCTAGACCCAGGTAAAGAAGATTTTATTTATGTAATCGATCATCTCTTGATTATATTATTATAAATAATATTATAAACATATTTATTTTAGTCGACCATTGGAATCTGGAACACTTTATATCGAAGGTGGTCTTTTAATCAAATTTTTTCCTGCTTACGAACACATTGTAGCAAGTATTGGAAGACCTGATAATCAGTTAAAAGTTAGTAACTTTAAGATAAAGCAAGTTATATTACATGGAAAAGTTAAAATTGTAGGAGGTTTATCTTGGCATTATAAATATCCATACGTTTGTGCAGGCAGTGATAGAGAACTTCATTTTTGGAAAATAAAAATTCACTAAGTTGAATGTGTTGAAGTGTTATTTTTATATTTATATGAAGTCATATTATTATGTATTTTTTTAGATAAGAAATATAGAAATAAATAAATGCATAAAATTTATTTAAAAAAAACTTTTCCTGTTATATTTTCTATATACATGGTTTAAAATCTATTTTCCTTTTTGTCTCTTTCTTTCTCTTCTTTTTATATTTTTTTTTTTTTTTTAATATTATTAATACTTATTATGAAATAGCATTTGTCCATATCTTATCAAGTTTCATTGAAAACGTAGATATAAAAGTTTCAGTGAAAAATTTATCTATTAAATCATTAGCTTTACTAAATGCTAAAATAGGACTTGGGGAATTTATACGTTCGCTAATAAATTGTCTCTTTTCGTTTTTAATGCTATCAAGCTTTTTCACTAAAACCGTTCCATCTTCAATAACTGAACTTTCATCAAATTTCTGCGTTTTACCTACAATAATAATACAAAATAAATTAAATTGTAAAATATACATTAAGTAATGTCAAAAATACTTTATCATATCAATTATACCTAAAGTGTTAAGTATTTGAGTCTCTAATTTTGAGATTTCATTAGTAACAGACCAAAATCTCACTGTTTGTTTTTCAATAATATCTTCAAGTACATTTTCTATTAATTGTATTATTTTAATACTTTGATCATTTATAGATACGTTACTATCTTCGTCAACAATCCAATTCAGAAGTCCAACGCACAAATAAGCACGTAAGCTTTTGGATAGGGAACATTTTCGTTCATAAATGCTATTATCTTCTATAGGACTTGTATTATCTAAATATACAAGTACTTTAATAAAAGGACTTCCATGATTACGATGCAGTATCTCAAATTTAGAAATAATACTGTATACATTAATCAAATGAGTTAATCGTTTTTCCATTGAATCACAAATTATTGCCATTGCTAACTGGCTACTAGCATTTATCCACAACTGAAATAGAGAATAAATTCATATTTATTTGACTATAAAAATCAAAATTATTCCATTACTATACTTACTGTTGCTTGATTATCTATTACTTGATTAAAGTTGTATTGATAAAGGTCATTATAATAATCTTTATACTCTTCGTAATAATCTTTGCAAATTTGTAATATACCATCTTCAAGTTCACCCTTTATCCAAGCATAAATTGTATTTTCTTTTATATCTTTGTTAATTATCTTTTGCAATACTACAAACACTTTGACTAGCACCTCTAAATACTGTAAAATTATAATGCGTGTTATATATTACAATTATTAAACATCAATAAAATGCATTCTTCTACCTTAATTTGTGGAAACCTCTGGATTATATTTTCTGCAATACATATATCTGACTTTTTTAAAGCTTCCATTAAGGCTTGTTCTACTAATGATTTGCTTAAAACATATTCATCAGATAACAATGCTAATTTAGAAGCTAATATTAAACTGTCAACATCTTTTCTACGTGCTAATAAAGAAGCTGCTTCCGAGTAAGCTCCAAGTTTTACATAACTGAAATTAATAATAGTATATAATTATTGTGTACAATAAAGTAACAAATTCGTTTAACTTACCAATGTGCTGCACCTTCAAAATTGCCTTTTCCACATTCAAATTTTGCCCAATTTTCTAATATTTTTTTTATTATTTCGTCATTAGGATCCAACTGAGATCTAGCAAGACAATAAGCTTCTTTGTACATTTGTGCATTTTGGAAAACATCTATAGCTTCGTAAATCTTATGAATACAAAGTAGAAATGATACTGCTTTAGTTGGATTTGATTCAAGTATTAATTGATTTGCATATGCTTCACACATTTCACGCCATGTCCTAAAATATATAAGAATAAATCATTTTAATATAAAAACTAGATTTAATAAATCTTTAATTAAAAGTCGATATTTGTTTTTAATCGAATAAATAAAAACAACTAACATCATTGAAAGACTTGGCGAAAGTGAAACTAAAGTATCATTAAGACGTTTCTCTTTAACAGCAATTTCCAAATTTTCTTTAAGATTACTACACCACATATTCATCTCTGTAACCTCAATGTGATTACCTTGAGTAGTAAGTTTAGATTCTGAAAAGAATGATAAAAAATATTACTATATATTTTAATAGTTTATTTATTATATATACTCACTTTCAATATTAAAGATCTCAGAAAGATTTGCGTCTTCACTAAATAAAGAAGGTAGTGTAGTTTCTTCTTTTAGTTGATATTCTGAACTAAAAAAATTGTCTTCATCTTTAATAAGAGATTTAATGGATTTAAGGATAGCTAATTTATTGTTCATTATTTTTGAGTGAATTGGAAAATAAGATTTTTTTTCTTCAATTTTCTTTTGTACCTCTTTTGTAATAGCCGTTGATATCTCTACAATATATGAAATATGTTATAATTATTTTATAATTTTATATTACTATAAGCTTCATTCAATACCTGTTTTAATTTTTACTAATTCTAAAGGTTTCTTTTCTGTAGTTATTTCCGAAGTATTTATATTTTCAACATTACAATTATTTGATCCTTTGTTACTATCTTCGTTTAATTTTTGTTTATTCTTTACTGATGTGTTCTTTTTTAAAATAGACTTTCGTTCAGGCATTATGACTGACTGAGATGATATTCTCCATAAACGTAATGTTAAATCTGCTGATCCTGTTAATATTACATCTGGATCTATGGGACTCCACATACAAGAATAAATAAATCCTTGATGGTCTACAAATGTTGCTATCACTTCTTGTTTTTCAACATTCCATACCTGATATAATAATATAAAATATAATATAAAATACAAAGCTCTTTATATATAATTATTATTTGTAAGCAAACCTAAGAAATAAAGGTAATGTATAAAATTACCTGTGCTCTGCAATCAAAACTACATGAAACTAAATATCCACTTAAATGTGGATTCCATGCACAACTAGTAATTTTCTTGTTATGACCATTTAATGTAGTATATACTTTGCCAATAATTCTTGAAGATATTTTATTATCATTTACTTTATTAATTGATTCTGTCAATAGATTTATCCCATCTATTTTCTCAAAAAGATCTGATAGATCAAGTATAGTTATGATAGAATCATCATGAGTTACAGCCATATAATTTCTAAAAGGAGAGAATGTTAAATCTGTTGTAGTACTATCAGGATGCCATTTCAAACCAAATACTAATGCATTCACAGTACTAATTGAATGACCACATTCTTCAAAATTGCGATTATAAAATTGAATTGTCCTAAAACAAAATAAAGAAAGTAATATTAATAAATATTAGAAGTGCATAAATCTTTTTACTTTTAGTTTTTGAAACATTTACCCATTTTGAAATCCTACAGCTAAACACGAAAAATCTGGATTCCATGAAAATTCGGTGCATTTTTTCTTAATTAAGACTGTTGGTACTATAAACAATAATAAAGATCAATATTACTGCAAAAAAATAAAATATATCACAATTATTTTTTTACCTTGGCTTGGATTGTCTGGTGTATAATATATAAGGTCGCTTTCTCCACAAGAATATAAAGTATAATTATTTTCTCTTCCAAGATATGGTCCCCATTGTAATGTATATACAATTGTTTTGTAATATTGCCTGTATAGAATTGGGGGTTTATTACCATTTGTATCAAATACACCAATACGACCTTCCGAAGTTCCAAAAGCTATAAGGTTTTCTTTTGTTGGATGCCATGCAATCTAAGTAGTATGTGTTTACTATATTATTATATAATATTTTTAGAAGAATTAAATATGATCATATAATAGGATGTATGAAAAAAAACTTACAGATCTTATACTGCCTTTTATTTTCTGCCATAATGTAGTAATATCAAGAGAAGTTTTATGTTGTTCGGATAAATTCCAAATGCGTAACATTGCATCGCCTACACCAAATGCAATTAGTGAAGTTTCTAAAGGACAAGAAGTTAAACAATAGACATATCCACCTTGACTAATAATATCATACTCTATTTCATTACAGTCTTCTTTTATATTACAACAAACAATTTTGCGATCTTGGGATGATGTCCATACTGTAATTCTAAATAATTATACATACAAATTTATTTTTACTATCAGATCAATTTATAATCATATTTAAAAATTATTCATTTAACTTACTTATTATTTATTTCCGAACTATCATTAATAGTTTTATTAACATTTGGTTCTTTACAAATAAAAAATACTGATCTATTGTGACGAGAATGAACCAATTTAGGTTTATTTTTAAGTAATGATTTTAAATCCCAAGCAAGAAGTTCTCCCCAAAATGAACTAGTAAGTAAAAGTGTCGATACTGCCCAACAAACACTAGTCCAATTATTAACAGAGTATTTATTCAACTTATTTCGACTGTGACGAGCCTCAAGTGATGAATTTGGTAGAGTAATCTCCAATTCATATCTACCATCTCCACCAGCTCTCCATAAAAATATAGATTTATCTTTTCCACCAGAAGCCAAGAGACAATCTTTATTCTTTTCATTGGTTAGAATATTATATTCTACAGGACACCAAGATAAACTACATATTTCTGTATCATGACCTCTTAGTTTATATCGTATAGAGCCTATTCCTCGTGTATCGACTATATAAACTAATCCAGCTTTAGAACCTACGGCTACAAGATTACAATTATGTGGACATGCAGATAGGCAAGTTGCTGTCATTTTTCCTAGTGGGATTGGACTACAAGCATTGCAAGGTATATTCCAAGATATTAGTAAACCATCATTACTAATGCAATATATTATATTAGGATCTTTGATGCACCAATCAACTCCTATAACAGTTTGTTTTTTCTAAAAAATTAAAAAGGTGTATAAGTTGATTAATAATTAAAGTTTTAAATACAAACAGTAAGATATATACATTTGGATATGAGTATGTCATTATTGCCGAGTTATTATCTAAATTCCATATCTTCACTGTATGTTCATCACCACCAGATACTAATAGATTTTTGTTATTCTTTCCATAATCAGGTGAAAAAGCTAATGCATTGATTCTTTCTTTATGAGCATCTTTAATAATAGAATAATTTAATATCTTGCTATCTTGTTGACGCCTTGTAATTACAATAAAATTGCTAGCTCCCCATGCAATAGTACCATTTTTGGAACATGCACAAATATTATTTAAGTACCAATTTGGAGAAGGTGGTAAAGTTAAGTCATTCATTTTATTTTATCTTTATAATCTGAAATTGGATTAAAATGTCATCAATTATTTAACTTAATATTTCATAATCTACTTACACACACACATTGTTACTTTATAAATATTATATATTATACTTTATATTTTAAATGTATTATGTAATGAATTATTTAAATATCAAATTATGATTATTCATAGTAAAAAGAATTATAATTAAAATTTTTTTCTTTGTTTCTTAAATTTTTTTTTCATATATTCTTGTGAAAAAAAAACTAGTATTTTAAATTAACGAAATTTTGAGGTTAGTCGGCTTTTCCTCTATAATATAAACTGTTACTATTTAATTACCATTTATGCCGTTATTAAATGATAAAAATTATTAATAATTTTTTAAATACATACCTGCTATAATAAACAAATCAAGTAGAATTAAGTATTTTAATATCTTTTGTGTTATTTATGTACTGGATGATGTGCTTAGATCATTCGTATAAGGTAGTTCCCTAACGACTGCGTAAATATTCAAATCTTAACACATTTAACATTTAAATGATGAAAAAAAGAAGATGAAATTGTATAATAATGTTTTGATTATTAGAAGAAATTTATTTGAAAATAAAAGTATAAAAAATAATCGACTGTTATATTAACTAAGATTATAAAAATGTCAAACGTAGAATAAACATAGAAGTATAAAAAATTGATTTTAATTTATATATGTATATATTGTACTTTATATTATTCTTTATATATCTGTAGTATCTTTTCTTTTTATATAAAACCAAGTTTAATCAATACAATTTTATAATATACTTGTTAATTGTTAAAGAATATCAATGAGATCATATTTAATATTTGAAACGAATAAACAGAGAGAGATAAAAAATACGATTTTCGCGCCATTAGACTTTTTTTTATTATTTCATTGTTCATATTGAAACACAAAGAAATTGTATATATTGTATATTATTATTGTTGTATAATATATTATTTAAACACAATTTATTTTTAATAAATTTAAATATGACTATAAAAATAAAATATAAATTTTTATCGAAGTTATCAAATAAGTTTCTCTTATTAGATCCAATTAATAATTAAAGTAAAGTTAATTTTTCGATACTGCGCATGAGAGCTTGGTTGATGATAATATATAAATTATGCTATTAGATATACGTATATATTATACAGAAAGAGAACGTCTATTTGGTGACATAAATGTATTATAATAGAAGCTAAATCTGTAAATACTTGTTTACATTTATGCCGGTATAATTTTATGTATTACTTTTTAATGATTGTTAAAAACTATACAATAAATGTATATTATTTATATCTTTAAACAATTTATTATGTTAGATTCATAATCAGTTTGGATTGAAACAAGTGTGACATTTAATAAGTTACTGGGATTTAAGATGAAGACGATATATCTTTTCATTATTTGCACTCTTATCTTTGAGGTTAAAACTTTGGTGTTTATTCCAAAAATTCAAATGATTGAAAAGTTTAGGACATTGACTCATCGTGTTTTAAATAATGAATCATATAATCCATACGTCGATCTTAATACAGTAAGTAGAAATATCTTTTTATTTTTCTTTAATATAAATTTGATTAATGAACAACAAAATATAAATTTTCCTATTCGTGATTGGAGCAATTTATCTGGTTAATATTTAAATGTATTATTTTTTGTCTTTCCTTGTATATATATTTTTAATACATATAATTTATATTTCTAGAAAATGAATGTATAACATATAAATAATTTATCAGTAGATAACAAAGGTAACATTTTATCATTAGGATAAAAATATAATTTGAATCATATTTCAACATTTTTTTATTTTTACATTTATTCTTTAAAAAAGAAATTTTGTAATAAGTATATAGATGTCGCTTTTCAAATTTAAATCTTGTTATCTAAATTGAATTTGTACTTTTGTATATAAATTTTACATTTATTTAATTGTACTGTATAATATAAAATTGTATAGTTTAACATTGCAAAATTTTACATTGTTTTATTAATTAATTGTTACCATGCCTATGTATTATATTTTGTAATAAAATCATTTATTATTGATTTTTTCAGCCAGAAATTATACAAAAAGAAGGATATCCTTCTGAAGCACATACAATATCTACTGAAGATGGATATCTTTTGACACTTCATCGAATATCAGGAAAATTTAAATCACATCCTATATTATTGCAACATGGTTTGTTAGCAAGTTCCACTGATTGGGTACTCACTGGTCCAAGAAAAAGTCTTGGTACGTTAACAATTTTTATTTAAAAATTATTTTCTATTTGTACTCAATAAAGTTAACATTTTTCACCGAGTTCTTTTTATTTACATCTCATATCTTTTTACTTTATTTTTTAGCTTTTATATTAGCCGATTATGGATATGATGTGTGGCTTGGTAATTTTCGTGGTAACACTTATTCAAGAGCTCATAAAAATTTGTCAACGAATGATGCAAAGTTTTGGGATTTCAGGTATTTTTATAAAAACAATATTTTTCAGTTATAGTTTTTTTTTTAATAATATATTTCATATTAGTTGGCACGAAATGGGTATATACGATTTACCAGCGATGATATCATATATTACAAATCTAAAAAAAAGCAATTTGACTTATATTGGTCATTCTATGGGAACAACAGCATTTTATGTAATGTCCACCTTGAGATCTGATATTGCTAGCAGGGTTCAAATGATGTTTAGTCTTGCTCCAGTTGCTTACATGGAACATATAAAAAGTCCTCTACGTTTGTTAGCTCCTTTCGCACATGATTTAAAAGTAACTTGCTCTATCTTTTTAATACTAGAAATTTAATTAAAATTTTTGTATATTTTATGAACAGAAATATTTTTTGTTTTCAATTGTAGTCGATTATACATATTTTAGGCAAAGATGAATTTCTCCCCCACAATAAGTTAATAGAGTATTTTGCCAAATATGGTTGTGATATTGACAATTTGGAACATGAAATATGCAGCAATATATTATTTGCCTTTTCTGGATTTGATAAATCTCAATTTAACTATGTATGTTGAATGATGAATTATGTACATTGAACTTTATGTACTTTAATTAAAACACATTTATGTATTTTTGTATTGCATTTTAGTCATTAATACCAGTAATTTTTGGACATGTACCAGCTGGTGCTTCGGTTAAAACAGTAGTACATTACGCACAAGAAATACAATCTGGAAAGTTTCAGCAATTTGATTACGGGCTGGAGCAAAATTTAAAAATTTATAATAGCGTGGAGCCACCCAATTATGATACATCTAAAATTTCAGTACCAATAATATTATATTATGCCAACAACGATTGGTGTGCAAGTGTTAAGGTATGTAATACCTAATAACACAATAAATACCTATACATACACACTTATGTCTATTTTCTTTTTATCCTTAGGATGTTCAGCGGTTATCAAGTGAATTAAATAATGTCATCGATCTATACAAGATACCATATACACAATTTAATCATGTGGACTTTTTGTGGGCTATAGAAGCCCCGAAATTAGTTTATAGTAAAATACTACGTGCAATGAAAGGTAGTTAGAGCATAAAGATAGAATAGAAAAAATATTGTACATATTCATAGATACGCAAAAGATTGATGATTATATTTTAATTTATCTAATATTCACTATACAAATCTGATATGTATTAATAATAATACTACAATACCACGATCTGTAAAATATTCTGACGAAAATCCGGAGTCAAAAATTGGACGAATATATATTATAGAATTTGAAATATTTATATTTAATTTTTAGTATATAAACATGTATGTGCCTTCAGAAATGCATTTAAATATATATTCTAAAAAGTAGAAGAAAATCAAAATGAGTAGATAATAAATCCACCGATGATGACCTGTAACAAAAAAAAAACTATATTAATCATACAATCAAGCGATACAATAGCCTAACATACAAATTGTCCAGTTTGCAGAGATGCACTTTTCAACTTAATTTTTTTTTTATTTTTATTAAATTTCTATTTACCGTTGTAATGAAATTAGATTTAAACGCGTGATTTTACATTTACATAAAATATATAAAAATAAAGAAATAGGAAAAGTACAAATATTAAGTTACTACAAAAAATAATATCTATTAATTATTATGAAATACTTTTAAGCTGCATTATATAAAAAAAAAAATTGGAAATTTAATAAAATACGATAAAAATGAAAAATTTTAAAGACGAAACAAGAAAAAAGAAATAACTGTAATATT